>NW_006800239.1:376589-383744 GCF_000485575.1 Poecilia formosa
TACTTTTAATACTTAAGTATTTTTAAAAGCCAGTACTTTTTTACTTTTACTTAAGTAAAATGTTAATGTGGTACTTTGACTTTTACTTGAGTACATTTTTGACTGTGTAGTTGTACTTTTACTTAAGTACATTTTTTGAGTACTTTCTCCACCACTGACTACAACACACGCCCATGTAAAACTCGTTAACCTACTTATTTTACCTAAGTTAGGATGCCATACAGCTGTTAATAACACTGTATGATTATCTACTTCATGATTCTATGTTGCTGATTAAATAAAATCATATGGTACTGACAGCGTATACATGTCTGAGCTAAGCATATGACTATCTGACAATGTATGCTGATCTAACAGAACACCGTTGTTCTATCAGATAGCCATACGCTGTCAGAACAGCATACATGCAGTGAGTACCAGGCCTGCGCATGCGCATTAAGAAGTCCGACAGTCAGAGGAGTTGTCAGTTCACCATACGCAGCAAGTTCTGATGAAAATAACTCATTAAATTGTTTTCAATGATAACTATATAGATATACATGCGTTGTCGTGGTTTCAAAGTGTATTTAAAGCAGGGTCTGGCTGCAGCTGCAGTCAACTACAACATACGCCCGTGTAATACTCATTAACCTACTTAACCGCTAAGTCAGGATGCCATACAAGTGTTAATAAAGTGTATTATGATCTGCGTCATGATTCTATGTTGCCAATTAAATAAAATGATATGGTAATGACGTGTCTGACAGATATAGCCATGAGTTCGTTCTAAGCGTATGACGATCTGACAGCGTATGGTGACCTGACAGAACACTCTTCTTTGTTCTTGTAATGCTCTGCATACACTGCAGTACCTATCATTATTTTATTTAATTATGTACACAGATTTTTTTTAATTAACAAATAAATAAAACACAAGAATGAAAGAGCACGCAGAGCATGCACATTGCTCTTTGATTGTTTTCGTTCAAAGTGGCAACTGTAATGGTAGTCTGCCATGGTGTCAGACTACCTGGTTTCATGTAGTGGGAGATAGAGTGAAAACAGTCACAATGAGCGCCTGGTGCATAGTTACTTATTGCTTGTTGCTCCTTGGTCAGTGTTCTTAGTTCAGCGTTATTTGCCATCTGGGCATTGGCTTAATTGCTATGTTAAATGGTGCAGACAGTGGTGGTTTCTGACATGAGCAATATAAGCAAATGCCCAGGGCGTTATCCTTTTAGGGATGGCACTAGACCACCACGGATTGTAGCACAGAGATGCTACAATCCGTTATAGCTTTTAATATTGGTAAAATTTATCAAGTATTTAATATCTAGTTCGTTTTACGGGAGTATGGATTTTTCAGATCAGTTTGATAAGCAATTTTGATCATATTTCACATTTTATCGTGTCATATAGCGCGGGGCGCTGGTCTTGGTCTTGACTCGGTCTCGACTTTCCTCGGTCTTGGTCTTGACTTGGTGTCAGACCCTAAAAGTCTTGGTCTTGTCTCGATCTCGATACACTCTGGTCTTGGTCTTGTCTTGGTCTCGGATTAGGTGGTCTTGACCACAACACTGCCTGAAAATAATCTAAGTCAACGAACTAGCAGTGAAAGATGCTGGTTTTGCTTTCGCTATTGGACTGCAGTGCTGCAATACTGGTACTAATATTTCACAGACGTAGCGCCGTTTCTGCTCCACCTGCAGTGAACTTTCACACCGAACATTTACTTAAAGCTGCAGTAGGTAGCTTAAACAAAAAAAAAAAAAAAAAGATTTTACATATGTATTAAAACTTTCACTATGTCCTAACATGACATAGATAATAAATGAAATAATAATCAAAAAATCAATCTCCTCTGTCTCCTCCCTGTGATCTGTAGAATGCCTTCACTCGGTCAGAACCAAACCAATAAGAACCACCATTATTCACCTAGCTTTGCTCTCAGGAAGTTTTGATTCAGTAACTCGGTATTGTTTATTTTGATGCAACCTGCATTTGACTTTGAATGAATGTTTCATTTTTCTTTCTTGACATTATTTGACATAGGCAGTGTTATGAGATTTATTTGACTCAGGTATAATTTAGGCTATTAAGAACCTTACTGTTAAATAATGTTTAACTGATTGCAGGTTTTTCAGTTGTCCTTTTGACTGTATAGCTGCTGTATTGTGCCTGCAAGTATTTTGAATATTTTATGTCTAAATTAGGTGAATTTATTGCCAGATATATTTTTTTTAATTTTGCCAGATCACATAGTAGCATTTATACCAAAAGTGAAAAATTAACAGCCAATCCAGGTGATTAACAGAGATCTGCCTCAGGGATGACTGGAATTGAAATCGACAGCAAAAAACCTGATGGGAGCATCCCTACTGTTGGTTAATATATTGCAATATAGGGAAAGTGGCAATCATTTGCATATTTTGCAATATGTTTCTATATAGTACATGAATAATAATATCTTGTATATGTATCATTAACGTATAATTTAATGTATTTACAACATTTAATACAACATATAATGGGAATATTATAATAGAAGAGTTATCGGATATGAAAGAAGGAATACATTTTAGGAGATTCTGATGTCAGATGAACTGAAATCTGATATAAAAAATGGATTCTCAAAGAAACTTCTGAAGTGTATTTTAAGTAATATTTTACCTTTCTGATCCACATGAATAAGTCTTTCCAGACTTCAAATGTTGCTCATCACCCACAGCATTTATTATCTTCCGCTGGGCCTCCTGGTTCTCTTGGTGGCGTAGGGAATCCTCTCGCTGGCGTAGGGAATCCTCCCGCTGGCGTAGGGAATCCTCTCGCTGGCATAGGGAAACCTCTCGCTGGCATAGGTAATCCTCCCGCTGGCGTAGGGAATCCTCCCGCTGGCGTAGGGAATCCTCCCGCTGGCGTAGGGAATCCTCTCGCTGGCATAGGGAATCCTCTCGCTGGCGTTTGACCTCCTGCTGGTGTTTGACCCCCTGTTGGTATATGACCCCCTGTTGGCGTATGACCTCCTGCTGACTTTGGAGGAGCGCTTCATGGATCTTTCTAAAACTCCTATATGTTTAAAATTTGCAATGGAAAACAGAATTCAGATTGTCAGAGGAAAAACTTGTCTGAATTTATATGAACCGCAATACATAATAAGGTATTTATGCAGTAATCTGTTAATCCTATAATCAGAACAGGTTCAAATTTCTATAGCTCTTTATATGTGTTATAGAGTGTAGGTTTCAGTGTCTAGTAGAAACTCACTCAGATGTAAGTGAAGGTTCACTATTAAAGTCATGGTCGATTTCCTTTGACCTGCTGCTCCTAAAGGACGCATCACTGTGCTCAGATGAAAAACAATCTGATCCTTGAGGGCTCCTAAACATGAAAACATGATATTATTTCCAGCCATATTGTTTTCTTACATAAAATGTTGATGTATTTTTTATTTAACCAGTCAAAACACAATTAGATCAAGACCTCTTTCCCAAGGGAGACAGATGGAAAACGATCACAAAACAAACATAAAAATATAAAGTGCAAACAATTTGACAATCAAATGTGGAACTAATTATTACAGAAAAGATAAATCAGGAATAGTTTAAAATTTAAAACATCAGAGACCTTGTGTATAAAAGAGTGTGCAGTTTTCACACTAAAATTTGTTAATATACAAATTTAGAAAAGTGCGGCACACAAAAACATTCGGATGTATAAAGCCATGAGCCCGCATGTAACTGTGTATCTTTCCTTTATACGTCCCAATTTACGGGAAATAGAGCGCAGCTGCTGGTCTGCCTGACGCCACCCATAAATACATATGTAAATTAGTATAAATGCCTGGAAGTCTGCCACCACGTCAAGCAACAACCATGGCAACGTCCTTGTTTGTAGCATTATAAGTATTTCTAATAATAAGTATATATTTTATTTAAAAGGTGTTTTTGGGACACATAAGGTCACCTCACAAAAATAAAAACAATGAATTTTAAAGAAAAAAAAAATTCAAATATAAAAACTAAAAATAAAGAGATTGTGCAACTACCAGAACAGCAGAGCATTCAGCCAGGATTTAAAGAAACAGTGTGTCAGAGAGTCCTTTGAGTTGGAATGTGGACGTTTATTCTAAATCAGTGTTTCTCAACCTTTTTTGGACCAGCGCCCCCCTAGCCTTTATCCAGGTCCCTCACCGCCCCCCACCAAAGAATTTGTATCAATCAATCAATCAATCAATCAATCAATCAATCAATCAATCAATCACATTTTATTTGTATAGCACATTTCAGCAGCAAGGCATTTCAAAGTGCTTTACATAATTAAAATAAAAGCAGCATGTGACAGTGAATAAACAGAAAGACAGAGAGAATTTTTTTCTTTTTTTTAAAAAAAAGATAAAAACATTCAAACCTGCACCCCTTGTAGGACTTCAGTTAAATGTCTCACACTTCAGAGTTTTAGTTAAGATGTCATTTAACAAGGTTGTAGTCTACTTTACACTGACTATTTTATTATTAATATTACTATCACTATTGTAGATGTTTTTATTTTTATGCTCGTTTCTGTATGTATCAAAAATAATTTCCCAGACAACACAAAAGCCATGGGAATAGAAATTATTTTCACAGGTGACTAAGAAAAATGCAATGAACATTCAAGTTAAAATCAGAGTTAAAAAATCTGATTGGCTGCGTAGCAGCAGCCAATCAGAGTGTAAAAATATTATTGTTCTGTGCCATTTTCTAGTTGTTAAATATTCAACAAATGATCAGATAAAAGATGTTCAACATGCCAGTTTAAACTTTGAACTACTTGCAAAACGACTGAGCTCTGCAACATTAAAACATGGATAGAACTGTAACTACATTAATCATAGCTCTTCCTCTCTTCGGTGTTTGTCAGTTTCTGGTGGTGCAGCTCTGTGCTGCCTTCAGGAGAATGGGACATCAGAGTATCGTCCATAAAAATTCACCCACATGGCATTTATTGTGCAAACCAGAGCTTTCAGTGGAAAAACAAAAGTTCCAGGTCCTTTTAATGCCATACAAATATGAGACAGAAACATGGATTATATCTTAATATAGACCTGTCTACTGATTTATAGATTAATAGTTTTACTGGACAGAAATTATAAAGAACAAATCTGGTTCTTAAATCCTAATGAGTCAAATTGAAAGTGTCATGAAGTCATCAGCCTCATGACATTAACACTGACATGAAAAATAATATTGAAGAAATAAATATTTCAAATATAATTAAAACATAAATAAGTGATAAGTTATTTACTGTTATGGTCTATAAGTTATATTTATTCTCAGTACTAGATGTGGTCTCAACAAACCCAACAATATTATTTTACCTTTTATCTGGAAATAGTGTCTGTTTATTCTTGCCATACAGTCCTCTGTATTAATTATTGCTCTAAAGGTCTTGCCATACAGGTTTATTCCTCTGTATTTACTTTAGTTTCTTAGTTTATTCTTGCATTTTGTTCTTCATTCATTTCCATTTTCATCTGATTAGTATTGTCCTCTCTTGGTTTATTGCTATGTCCACTTTAGTTTCTTTCCTGTTGCTAGATTTATTTTATCGTTTATTGACCATCATTAATCTTCACTCANTCAATCAATCAATCAATCAATCAATCAATCAATCAATCAATCAATCAATCAATCAATCAATCAATCAATCACATTTTATTTGTATAGCACATTTCAGCAGCATGGCATTTCAAAGTGCTTTACATAATTAAAATAAAAACAGCATGTGACAGTGAATAAACAGAAAGACAAAGAGAATTTTTTATCTTTTAAAAAAAAAATAAAGATAAAAACATTAAAACCTGCACCCCTTGTAGGACTTCAGTTAAATGTCTCACACCTCAGAGTTTTAGTTAAGATGTCATTTAACAAGGTTGTAGTCTACTTTACACGGACTATTATTTTATTATTAATATTACTGTCACTATTTTAGATGTTTTTATTTTTATGCTCATTTCTGTATGTACCAAAAATAATTTCCCAGACAACAAGAAAGCCATGGGAATAGAAATTATTTTCACAGGTGTCTAAGAAAAATGCAATCAACATTCAAGTTAAAATCAGAGTTAAAAAATCTGATTGCCTGCATAGTAGCAGCAGCCAATCAGAGTGTAAAAATATTATTGTTCTGTGCCATTTTCTAGTTGTTAAATATTCAACAAATGATCAGATAAAAGATGAACATGCCAGTTTAAACTTTGAACTATTTGCAAAACGACTGAGCTCTGCAACATTAAAACATGGATATAACTGTAACTACATTAATCATAGCTCTTCTTCTCTTCAGTGTTTCTGTTTCTGGTGGTGCAGCTCTGTGCTGCCTTCAGGAGAATGGGACATCAGAGTATCATCCATAAAAATTCACCCACATGGCATTTAGTGTGCAAACCAAAGCTTTCAGTGGAAAAACAAAAGTTCCAGGTCCTTTTAATGCCATAGAAATATGAGACAGAAACATGGATTATATCTTTATATAGACCTGTCTATTGATTTATAGATTAATAGTTTTACTGGACAGAAATTACCAAGAACAAATCTGGTTCTTAATCAAATCCTAATGAGTCAAATTGAAAGTGTCATGGACTCATCAGCCTCATGACATTAACACTGACATGAAAAATAATATTGAAATAAATATATCAAATCTAATTAAAACATAAATAAGTGATCAGTTCTTTACTGTTATGGTCTGTAAGATATATTTATTCTCAGTACTAGATATGGTCTCAACAAACCCATGGCACTTCAACTATATTATTTTACCTTTTATCTGGAAATAGTGTCCATTTATTCTTGCCATACAGTCCTCTGTATTAACTATTGCTCTAAAGGTCTTGCCATACAGGTTTATTCCTCTGTATTTACTTTAGTTTCTTAGTTTATTCTTGCATTTTGTTCTTCATTCATTTCTATTTAGTTTCCTTTGATTAGTATTATATCCTCTCTTGGTTTATTGCTATGTCCACTTTAGTTTCTTTCCTGTTGCTAGATTTATTTTATCGTTTATTGACCATCATTAATCTTCACACATCACCTGCTGCTCTGCCTAATCATCATGTGTTTCACATCATGTGTTGATTTTTCACTGTTCAGCGTCGGATTCTCTGTTTTTATGCCATAATTCACATCTAGTTCGTCG
>NW_006800239.1:384520-404512 GCF_000485575.1 Poecilia formosa
AAGTTTACCTTTGACCAAACGCCCCCCAAAGGAATCCCAGTGCCCCCCTTTTGTAAAAATTTCCGCGAGCGTCCTCTGAACGTCCCCCTGGGGGGCAGTACCGCCCACGTTGAGAACCGCTAGTCTAATCAAACCTTAAAGTTATATTTGAAATTCCACTCAACACATACTAAATAAAAACATTTCCAACTGACTCAGTCACTACATTTAAATCCAACCCACCTCCTGGCAGCAGAAGGTTGGTCTGCTATAGATTCATCAATAAAATCGTTCATCCTGTCGCTCCAGGCTGTTGCAGTGCTGTAACCAGATTCTGAATCATATTTTGGTTTTGGTGTCGATTTAGGTTCTGGTTGTTCCCTATGAATAAAGATAGTTTAGTGATTTTAGTGTTGAGCTCTGACAACACTAACATCCTGGACAGTTAGAGATGTTGATCTGACCTCTGGTTGCTGTAGTTCATATTAGTTAAATGGACTGCAGGCTTTTTCCTCGACCCCCACTCCATGCTGCTCAGTTCACAACAGCTGGCACACAGGTACTATCTTCATCTGAGGAAGAAACATTCATTATCATTTAAATGTTTATTATAATCAATATGAGCATTGGCACTGTGTTAATATCAGCTGATGCTCTGATTGGTTCTTCTCTGCTTCATATTAGTTAAATATTGTCAGAGGCAAAAAAAAAACCAAACTGCTAGAAAGAGCATTTCAGCTAAACTTAAGATCAACCTCAGAAATTAAAAAACACAAAATTTAAAAAGCATTTATCATAAATTTTGTTCAATAAACGGATTTAACCTTAACCTGTTTAAAAATGTTTCTAAAGCATTTTTAAGATTGTTTAACATTGATTCAAATGAAATCCATAATGGTCTCTGAAGACATAAATATATATATTCACAGAATTACAATTTACCAAACTACTTGATGATTCTGATGGCATTTGACTAAATGTAATAATTATTGCTTGTTTCATAACTGATGACTAAATTATATTTTTATTATGTGAAGAACTTTGAACTGCCTTGTTGCTTCCTTATACAGATAAACTGGATTTGACTTAAAATTAATTTATATTTAAAGTATTTGTGAATAAATACTGGAGTTTTTATGCAATTTGATAAATAGTGGAGTTTGATAAATAGTTTGATAAATTTGATAAATAGTGGAGTTTTTATGCAATTTCTACAGAACAAATATTTACAAAAAACCAAGTGTACATTAAAGAACAGTACATCAAAAACAAAACACAAATATATATTTAAAGGTTAAACTTTATGAGGTAATCAAAGATAATTTTAACAAGATAAAAGGGAGATAAATTGTCTTAGAACACTAATGAAAATAGTACCAAGTAAATGCAGATAGGAAAAAATTTGTACGAAGTAAAAACATGTCATCTGTTTGTGGGATTCATTTAGAAAGTTAAGTTTTGATAGAAAATTAGTTATTGTTAGAAAAATAAATGAGGAAAATAAATTTAAAATTAGAAAAATAAATTAGGAAAATAAATTAAAAATATGCTAGTTTTTAAATTTAACTATATATAGTTGGGGACATAAGTTTGATTATATTAATTTTAGCAACATTTGACCTTGGTGCATGTGAAATATTAGATAGAGCATGAATATTTTTGAGTAAATTTTAATTTAGGTAGATTTGGATAATGATTCAATTTAAATAACGACTGATTTTCTTAACTGACATAAAATCACTAACAGGGTTTTGAAAAGGGCCTTCAGTAGATTATGTTTTCTCCCATCAGAAGAACTGCTGTGCTAGGCAGTTCACAAAAACAAAAGTAATGGGGAAAAACAGGATGGGAGAGATAACTCTGTATGTTTACTACTAGGTCAAATTCTTTGGTGTTTTCTATGAGGTAAGAAAAACACTAAAATCTTGAGAAAACAAAACTAGTATTTGGGATATTATGGAATCGCTCAGGCAGGAAAACGAGCAAGGTCTAGGTGAAAAATAAATATTTTTCTGGCAACTAGGGTCTTTGTTCAAATGTATAGAAAAAGAGGAACTGGGAGAAGACTCCAGATATAACTGGCATGACAACATCCTGTTTTGAGAGTGAGCTTTGCTCTCTCTTTCTCTTTGGTTTTGAATAGGTCTCCCATCCTATCCAAGTAATTTGAAACTACTTAGAGGTTTAGAAAGAGAGGACACACCTTCAATGCATATGCTAAAATTAGGAATACACCACTAAACAAAAGTCTCCACTTCATAGCAGCAAGCCAAGTTGCTTCGTTTCGCGGCCGCACGAGCAGTTCCCAAAGGCACCTTTGTTTTTCTCTCATTTTTGTATTTTGTTCATTTTTCTACTTTTCTCAGGTAATTAATGTCTGTTTTATGGTTTGGACTTCTTGATGGTTTGGGTGTGATGCTGATCTGTTTTTCTATGCATTTAATTGTCTGAGTAAAACTCTAGATATGTCTGAAGCTGAATGGTGACTGGTTGTTTTCTGAGTGTTTGTCCACTGTGTACATGCGGAACCCTGGATTTGGGAGACTAGAGGAAAAATAACGAGCAAAGAAGTTTAACATTTTATTCCTCTAATTCAACATTATATTACATTTGGAGTCTGCAAATTGTGAATAAAAATGTAAAACTTGAAGTTGAACATGTGTTCCAGTTCACAATTTTATTTAATGAATATGATTGAGTTTAATGAGTAAAATAATTTTAGTGGCACAGAAAAACAGACCCAGTCACTCCATACTTTCTGGATATGTCACAACTAAATAATAAGTGTGAAATAATTTCTATTTTGTTTTGTTTTTTTGTACAATACGTAAAAAGTAGAACCTCTAACAACCAGGCCTTCCACCAGTAACTCTGGATACAACACTTGCATTTCTCTCAAAGAACTGGTGCTTGTTATGTTTTTGTTTGTTTTATTCCCTGCAGTGTGAGCATGGGTAGTTTTTTTTTTTTTTTACAAGTTGAATTAACTCTGTGAATAGCCTGAATGATATTGGTAAATTATTTGGAACAAACAGGAAAACTAAAAAAACCTCATAATTTAACATACTGCCAGTACTCTAGAAAGGATAAATGACGTGGTTACTTCTCTTTCAACCCAATTATTGAAGAAATTACTTTTTAATCTAAACATCACAGTTATTCCATAGAAGATATAATGTGAGGTAAAAAACTGCGGGTAGAAGCTAGCTTCCAAGGTTAAAGGCTTTCTGATTAAATCTGGACGATTGATTGCACTATCCGTGTTGTATAACATTTGTAAAGTATGCCGTGTCGTAATTGGTTCTACATAGTTCAAGTAGTACTTTGAAAAAAAGCTCTGAAGTGAAAACTTTAACAAAACTACTGTTTATATATAAGTGGGCCAATGAATTCACTGATTTTATTTTCAGAGATCGTTAAAATGATCTGCAGTCATATTTTTAATATGAGATTCAGAAAATAAATCAGCTGCTTTTGTTTTTTCAGATCGGCCCTGATGCTGCCTTTTGCGTTCGTTCTTATGTTCCGACCTGAACTGGTACCGTTTAGTTTTCCAAAAAATAAAAACTGGGTCAAAATATATCTGCTGAAATAGGGTGCCAAATACTGATTTAATAGGCAAACGAGAAAAACCCGAATACTTTACCTTCAAATGAAGCTCACTTGGTAAAAACTTATCTGCGTCACAACCAGGGAGAAGCGAAAGTTGAACAGGATCAGTAAACTCTCAAGTGTTCTGTTTATCTGTGACCCATAAATCCGCCCTACCTGGCCGTAATGCGCATGCGCACATCGATGCTACTTCACATATGTGATGTTATAAATACATCCTACCTGTGGAAGTTTCGTATCGTGTTTTATTTCATCGAACGTTAGCTTTATTTAATTTATTTTACACCTGACTTTCATTAAGCTGCTGTTTTACCTCATGTTTTTAGTTTACGTGACAGGGAGCTTGCAAACATATTTATAAATGACTTTAGTTTGCTGTCTGATCAAACTATCACCACTATAAACAAGTCATTGTTTGGCCGTTAATCAGGACAAAATACGTTGCTATGTGGGCTATTTTGTCCCTGTACTTTAAAATAGTTTAATTACACTCTTTTGTTTTAATTAAACCTTGCTAAATAGATGTTGGTAGATACATGTGGGATTGAAGCTGTAATAGGGATGTAATATTAGTGTATATTAAGCATATTCTATCATTTCAGGTGCACAGTGACCTGCGCAGTTCGGTGGACACATGCGCCGCATTTGATAAAAGTCTGACATACATGCTCAAAAGAGTTGCGGTGATCTGTACTTCTAGATGTCTGTGTTTAATTTAGTTGTGATACCATCCATGGAATCACATATTCTCTTACTAAATGAGTAGTCATACAATAAGTGCTGATATGTTGGATTGAGTACATAGATAATTTTCTTAATCCTTAGTTTTCTTAATCCAGAGCAAAATGTGCATTTTCACAGGAATATGCTTTGGCAGTTATCCACCTGTATTAATTTAATATTTAAATCAAATTTCTATAATGTAAAGACTGGCTGTAAAAAGTCACCAACTGCTAACCAATACCAAAGCCATATTTCAGGATTCAGTTGTAACCTCAGCCGTTTGCTCATATCAGGCTTTTTGCTAAACTATGAACACTTCATAATTTTTCCATACTTCAGTTCTCCTAATTATTTATTCGGCTGATAATTAAAAAGATCTATAGACTAACAGCAACATATATTTGTAATCAATTGTAAAGCTAGTTTATGGAAACATTTCATTCTATAATTGTGTTTAAAATGAATCATTTACCTGGAGCTGAGATAAGAGAAAGCTGTTTTGTTCAAACTGAATGAGTCAGCCAGATGACATTCATAATAAAAGCTGATAAACAAGATGTCGCTTCAAGGAAGGGTTGGACTTACAGTCAGTCCTGTCCAGTAAGAGAATATATAAATACTATCTATCTGAAACACCTGCCTCTGAGTTCCTGATTTTTTTCCTCAACACAACCTGCAGAACCTGTTCCAGCAATGGGGGAATCTTACATTTTAAGTATAGACTTTGGAACAACATACAGTGGATATGCCTTCAGATTGACATTCATAGAAGAAGAAGTAGACCCCCATGTGAAGTTTTGGGGTGAACAAGTTGGACTAGAAACCCCCAAAGACTCCAACCTGCATCTTGTTTGATGAACATCAACAGTTTGTCAGCTTTGGATATGAAGCCAGACAGACTTATTTAAAGAACTCAGGCAGAGATTCCAGAGCAAAGTTCTTTTTTGATTGTTTTAAGATGTCGCTCTATGGCAAAGTGAATAAAAATATTTCAGAAAATATATATTTGAAAGTTCTAAACTAAGATAAACTACAACACAATTTTGACAGTCTATGGGTTATTACATTTATTCATATTTGTTTTGGGTTTTGGTAATATTACAGTTTTCTGATGTAGTTTTTTTCAATTTAAATTTCCATTATCGTTGCTAATCAGCGTAGCTCCCCAATTTAGACATAGTGTGCAGGCTCTGAAGTTAAGCAATGATTAATTTGCCTGTTGATATCTTATCTGCTTTATCCGCTTGTTTCTGAGATGTTGGGTAATCTCACTTTGGTTCCACCATTAAACCTTTTTACAATCCTGAGTTTGCCTGTATTTGGCCCTGTTACTCACAGTTTGTGAAGAAATGAATGGACATTTGAACTTATAGCTCATGAAAAGATGGAAACAAACAAGGAGCGTTTTTGACTGCAGATAAATTGGAAGAATTTACTTAAGTTGAAACTTTGATATGAATTAAAGTGAATGCAATTGTCAAAGATTTCCAGAAAGTCACCACAGATCTGACAATAAAAGCAGCCAATGGAAGGGAAATGAAGACTGGTCATTTTTACAGAAGCTTTAAGATTCCTGAAAGAAGATGCTCTGCAGACAATCTAAACAACAAAGAAAGGGAGTTCACAACCTCTGACTTCAGGGAGGTCATTCAGCCAAACAGTTCATGAGAGAAGCTGCAATCTAGGTAAAACCCACAGACTGTTAGATTCCACAGTCATAACGTGTCTTTGTTGTTGCAAAACATACTTATTTTTTTTAATTGCTTGCAGGCAGGAATTGTGACAGAGGGAACTGAAAATAATCTGGTGTTTGCTCAGGAACCAGAAGCAGCTTCAGTTTACTCTAAGAAACTACCATCTGAAGGTTTCAAAGCACAGAATTAGGTTGAAAACAATCTGGACCAGTCTCCAGGAACTCAGTACATTGTTTTTGATTGTGGGTGTATAACATTTTCAATGGTGGCCGTTTTAAACAAATATGAGAATTTTATTAGAATTTTATTAGAATTGAAGTGATAGTGTAATTATTTGCAATAATTTATATTTGCAAGCATCTGTTCTGGAAAAAAGTGACAACATTTTCAGTAGTTAAAATAAACGTAACTTCTTTTGGTAGTTCTTTGGGTCACACTTTTTGGGAAACATTTTGCTTCCATCAAAATAGTTAGCATTTGTTTTGACCATGAAACCAAAATATTCTGCTCATCTTCAACTTCTAGTTGGCTTGGTCCAATAGCAATCTCTCATGAATTATGGGAATTTAATTAATAGTTGGTGTATGAGTACATTAAAAAAATAATTAACAGACTTCTGAATTTACTTTTAGAAGTTGTATCTACCTTTTCCTTTCTGTGTGATACTTTCATCTTACCCTGTTTGGAGGACACAATGCCATAAAAAAATAATGCTTCAGCATAAACCTTGAACACATTTAGTACTTGCACTTTTTTAAAGGTTTTATTGGCTCTAGTGACCTTTATTTGATAGTTAACTGACAGGAAAGTGGATGATGAGAGATGGGGAAGACATGCAGCAAAGATCACCAGGCCGGGAAATGAGCCTGTGACAGCCACGTCGAGGACTAAGGCCTTCTTATGTGGGTTGTGCTTAACCCCTGCGCCACCACAGTCCTGTTAACTGAATAAAGGAAGGCCACTAGAGCCATTACTTCCACTTTTACACGCCATAAACTAAAGATTTTTAGAACACAGCTGGAGAAACAATGCATATGTAACTTGAATGCTGCACTGAGTTATCATGTCAGCATAACTAGCCAACAGAAGTGCTCAGAAACCCAATAGGAACAAATGGAGATAAAATAAATCATAGTCATCATAGTTTCAGCATTAATATTCACCATTAACTACGTTTTCAGAAATAAAGACAGTATGTTGATAACTTTTAAGATTTTTCCTGAATTTGCCCCAAAGTTCCTCTCAAACTTGGGGCTAGAATGGAAGAATTCTAGCCCCAAGTGTGAAAGACTTTTTTTCCCAGGAAAATCAATGGTTGATTTTTTTAACTCTCCCTCAAGGTTACAAATTTTGCTCTACACTCCACATATTTGATCATGTTAGTCCCATCTGTTGGTTTTCTTGAAATCTTTTCAGAATTGTTCTAGGACAGACACTTTTCTGTCAGAGCACACCTAAGTTAAGTTGTAGCAAAAATGGAAGCCTTGGACATTCATGTATCTTAGTTTTGTGATCTGAGCAGCTTGCATACACCATCTCAGATAATAAATCTTAAATCTGATCTAAAAATTGGCATTAAGAGCATGGTGGACAAGTCGACGCAAAACAAACAAAAGTTGTATAAATCGAAGCCTCGGACCTCAACGCAGCTGTCACAGGTTTGAGTCCTGGCCTGTTGACTTTTACTGAATGTCTTCTCTTACAACCCACTGTCCTGTCAACTAAATAAAGGAAGGCCACTAGAACCATAAAAGAAAAGTGATTTTAGTGCTTTGCAATTTGGATAAGAAAAATGTATAATTAGATGTTCAAAAGAACCATACCTATTTATTGACATGGAATTAATCAATAAATCTAAATAAATAATGGTTGCTAGTTTTTTCCAAACATGTGTGTAAGGGTGTAAGAAATTGGATGGATGGATTTCCAAAGCTACATGCCAGAATACGACTTGAACTAAAACTCACAATTTTGCTATGCATCTATAATGACTAAAAGGCAAAAAAAAAAAAAAAAAAAAACTGAAAAAGAATCAGTGTCTCATACATTTTAATATATATGTTTTTACAGTAGGTGAAGAAAGAGAATTTGAACATAAATTATTTACACTCGAGCAGTTTTTCACAACCTCCTCTGTGTGTTTCAGGAGGAACCATTGACATCAATGTTCATGAAGTCTTTAATGGAGGATGTTTGAATGAGCTGCACAAAACCTCTGGGAACAATCAGGGAGGACAAACTATGGATATAAAATTTAAAGAGTTCCTCAGAGATATTCCCTGCTGGAGTCTGAGATGAGTATGAAGGAAACTATCCCAGTGAGGTTCAAAGAATTATGTATGACTTCACACTTTTGAAAAGAAAAGATGAAGATATGGAAATAATGTGTCCACTGAATCTATGAATGATGGCTCTGAAAAAACAGGACATAGAATACTTTAAACAAGGTCAAGGAGCATCTTTTGACGAAGGATCAATCAAAATATCAAAGCAAAAACTGAGATCTTTTTTTTTGACGAGAGTCTGTGGAGCATCACTAAGAGTCTCGGAGGAATCTTGTACAAAACCCGCAGCATTAAATACATTCTGTTAGTGGGAAGTTTTGCTGGAAGCCAGATTCTACGGAAATACATCCCTGATGAGTTTATTGACAACTGCAAAGTTTTGTGGCCCCAAGAAGCCATTTTGAAAGGAGCTGTAGAGTTTGGAAGAAACCAAGGCACAGTGGCATTAAGAAAAAGTGACTATAGCGGTTTAAGAAGCTGAATCACAGTGCAGTCAAGACATACACAAAGACGGTGTCGTTTTTTGTCAATCTTTTTGGTAAACTGGTTGAAATTGATGAGGATGTTGATTGGAATACTGTCATGATTTGAGATGAGGGTGGCGAAGAAAAATGCAGGAAGGCCCCAGTAATCATTGTAAAAGTTGATTTAATGGAAAAAAAAAAGCTCAGGAACACAAGAAGCTGACGGACGACAGAACACATGACAAGGACTCGACAAGAGACAAAAAATAACAGGTGTGTTTAAATACACAAGGAGGGTAATCAGAGGAACGAGACACACCTGGGAACTATCAGGACAGGACGGCACAAAGACACAGAGGAATAAATAAACACAGAAAAAACTCAAAATAACTACACACAAAACACAGATCACCACAAATAAAACCAGAAAGCAGCCCTTTAGTCCTTCAGAAAGAGACAAAATACAAATACTTCTGCCGTTTTATCTCAGAAAAAAAATAAAATAAATCCCATGTATGTCGATGAGCCAAATGTGGAAAAAATTGGCTAATTTGTTGTTTAATCACCTGACACTACACTTGGGATGAACTGTCAAATTGATCTAGAAATACAATTTGATTTCATAGAAATGACAGCAATTGGCACTGACAGGCAGTCAGGCTTATTTGATTGTTTATGCTGGCCTGTAACATGGGCTTTCGATGTAATAAAATCATCATTCTATTCAGCTAAATCCATCTACTGCAGTCTTTACAACTACTTTTTCACAGAAGACAAAATATAAAAAAAATAGGTGCAGGCGATACACCGCACTGACCTTGTGCAGAGGGTTCAGTCTAAAGTTGGATGGAAAGGATGGTGCATTCAGGGGTCCACTTAAGACTTAAGTGTAACATTCTAAATTTGCTATAGCAGATTAAAAAAGTTTCATGACCTTTACTGCTTTAGTTCTGAAAAAAAAAAAATTCTTCCATATTGTCCAAATACCACAAAAAGAAAAGGGTAAAATTGTAACAAAAGAGCAAACTTCAGTGCATATCATTTAGATTTTTACCAGAACCAACAAAGAAGACAATAATTTGTATTATTGCATTTTGAATTTAAATAAAATAGAAAGGACTCTACTGTTCACAAATGTAGTTTTTTTCCTGTCAGTGAAGAATTGACGTAATAAAATGTCCTGTTTTCCCCCAGGTAGATGCAGTAAACTTACTAAAGAATTACAGTTGACACCTATTCTGGTTCCTGGAACAGATTCCTGAAGTGGAAACATATCTTTATGTACTGAATCACCAAGAACTGAGTTGTGTTTGGAAATCGCTCAAATTTCTTTCCTGTGTTGTAATGAATGTGATTGTCCAGGAGAGAGCAGAGCAGAACTGTGAGAAGACAGAAACTACAGAAGAATAAATGAGTGGGTTGATCAATTAGTCAAACTTTTATTTCACAGCAGAAACAATGCTTTTAAAAGTGTAGTGTTTTCTAGAATAAAGTGATTATTTTTGTCTTTAAAGCTACTGGATCTTTAAAACAAAAATCTGTCCCCTGAATGGGGCCTAACAGCAGCTATTGAGTTTTCTTTGCCTTGATGTCTTTGTCTTATAATTCTAGATCTCAGAGGTGCCAACATCAAGAAATTATGTAGTTAACCCCTCTGAGCTTTTGATCCTTAAAACAGTCTGCAGCCAAGTTTCAGATTAAACAATCAGATATTATTAGGGTTTATTAAGTAAAATAGCAGCAAATTTGCTCATTTCATAAAATAAATTATTACCATCGACCTTCTCTCCTGTGATCTGTTTAAAAACTAGTCTCAGATCAACACAGCCTCTCCAGGAATGTCAGCAGCAGAAAAGCCAAAACAACAACTTTATACCTATCAGGAAAACATAGACTACATTTGCTTTGCACTGTGCAAAAATTATATATGAGTCGATTAAATATTAGATTCTTGCTTAATATGGGGTTGTTGCTATATTGTAATACAGTGTTTTAAGATCTTGTTCAAGATGCCCCTTTTTAACTTTGAGCCGCTATCCCTCCAAAGGTCTTGGCTCTGCCCTGGTAAAATTTACTGAAACATTGTTGATTTGGTTCCCAACACAAACCACTGAGATTCTTATGGAATGACATACAAAATATATTTCCAGTCTAAATCAGAATTTATTATAGGTACTTTATGTGTGTTCATCTTTATTTGACAGAGAGTACGGGGTATCACCATGTTTTGGATAAGATGGTTATACAGCAAACTAAAATATTGAGTCTTCAAGTCACCTGAGGAAAACATTCAGCTACAAAATTAGAAAAGCATAAAAAATGGCAGTGAATGTATCATAAAAGGGATATACAAAATGAAAACATTTGTAAAGGTTTTCATGTACAGCAGAAAATGAAAAGGAATGTTACATAATTGCAATAACTGACAGTCTATTTAAAACCTCAAGCTTGATAAAAAAATATGCCAAAGCTAATTTATACTTCAGTACATTTTTAAATATACTTCAGTGAAGCTGACAACTAATCTAGCATTTTACACAAATGAAAAAATAGCAAATATCTTCTACAATTTCAAGCAATTAATCTGTACAACATCCTTAGTCACTTTGAAAATTCAACGCTTTCTCACTTTAGAAATGTTCGCTTGGTCCTTTTGACACTCAGTGATACTGTGAGGTAGAAGGTCCCATTTGTCGTACGTGGTGGGAGGACTGCACCAATCAGGTTCAAGAGGAGGATCATTCAGAGCCATCAGGCGGCCCAACCAGAAGCACTCATATCTCAAATAATCCACCACATGCTGAAGGGTTTGACATTGGTGTAGTGGTGTGGGGTTCTATGGTGAAGAGGTACAAAAAAACTACATAAACAATAATCACATTATTCCAAATTAACATTACATTTACCAAGAATTACAAGTTGTAGGGGTCCTATTGTATGTTATCCTGAGAATAATTTTAGTCAAACAAACCTTTAAATCCTGTTTCTCACTGTAGATTGCAAGTTGCAGATTCTGAATAGTCAGCTGTCTATACTCCTTAACCTGGAACAAGTGTAATATTTAATTAGTAACAACACAAATGACTTAGATTCAATATTAAAATCTTTGATCCAGTACCTTTGAATTTGCTGTATCACTTTTTGCCATATTCAGTTCAAATACGGCATCTATCTGCTTCACCTTTTTTTCCATTTCAGCTTGTGCGTTGTTAAACGCTTTCTGGTTCCATTCATTTAAATTACAAACAACAACAGAGAGTAAAGATAATATTACTTCAGAAAGAACTTTTATAATAAATAAAAATTAACTACAAATTTATTTGATTTTACAATACCTCCATCAGATCTCTGATTTTAGATGAGTTCCCATTTCCTCCCTTTGATTTCAGACTAGCTTTGATTTTTGGCCAGTTCCATCTCAGGTCTTCATATAATTCTATTATCCTTGGTTTGCTAACTGGATTAAGGTTGATGGCTTTTCCTGTTTTGATTGAAGAAGCAACATCTCCTGCTACTCTGTACATCAGAATAACAACAATTTTAAATTTAAGTACCTGGAACATTAGTCAGTCAGTATGTAACCAAAGGTACAAAAACTATTTACATAGGTACTCTACCTGTCTTTAAATGACCACAGCTCTTCCTCTTTTTCATATACAGCAATCCTATTAACAAAAATACATAATGTAAATTAAAACCTGCTGTTTTTTGAAAAATTGTTTTATCTTCTGACAGGTACCTGTTCAACTGTAGTATAAACCTTGTTTTGAAGTTTTGACTGGTTAGAAGTGACTTTTACAGTCACTTACATTTTTGTGATGCGTGTTGTATTATGAGAAAAAGCCCAAACAGATTTGAGATTTCTAGATCATGTTTATGTCAACAAATCTACAACAAGTGATGCCTTGGTAAATATAAGTCCAAATGATCACCTAAAATTCAGTTTGTTTCTCTGTGTATGTTGCAATGCAGAGACATCCAACAGCAATAAACAGACCTCCAGTATTCTAACAGTTCAAAACTCATGGTTGTTTCTGAACATCCCAACAAATTTATCTCCATCTGAGGGAAAAACATTGTTGAAATTTCAACACAATGAGAGAGTCCAGAAGGACAATTATCATCTCCACAGTTTATATTGTTTAGAAACTGTGGAGAACTCACTTTTAACCCAGAAAAGGAATTAGTCACTCTCTAGCTCTTTTTTTTATTTTTAGAAACTGTAGACACTATTTAGACCAATTTATACTTCTTAGATTATTTTTTTATTATTATTATGCAGAGAGACTCTTGTTATTGCAACCCCGAAAAGGAATTAGAATGAACTTAGAATCCAGAAAAAACACCTTAGCAACTATTTTTTAAACTTCTATTTTTCCAACCCAGAAAAGGAATTAGATCAGAGGATACTTACTTATACTTATTTACCAACCCTGAACAGGGGGACCTAGTTTATATACTTTAGTACTTCCAGCATCAGATTCTCTCTCTTTCCTTTGGTTTGTTATCATGTTTGTATTTCCTTTAAATTCCTGTAAAGCACTTTGTATTGCCTTGTTCCTGAAAATGTGCTCTATAAATAAAATTGCCTTTACCAAAAATACATCAAAACTGTTTTTAACAGGTGAAGCAGGGATCAAATGAGAAGCTTTGCTTTAAGCCATATATATATATATATATATATATATATATATATATATATATAGAGCCAGAATATATGTATGTATGTGTATGCATGTGTGTAATTTTGACCCTCAGAAGGTTCAGGGTTGTTCACCCAATTTGTAATTTTAAATCATGAAAATTTTATTTCTATTTTCAACACAACAAAAAATTTACAGTTCACAAAAATCATTAAAGCATATAACTAATAATTTTTTGTTCATGCACATTGGATGGAAAGTATGACATTTCAATTGTGTGTGTTGTATGAAACAATATAAACAATTATTAAATTTGTTTTAGTAGATTTTTTTCGCGTAGATTTTATTTTTTTTAGTCTTTAATGAAAAAAAATAAAAAATGTATACCTTGCTCTTTCAAGTTCTTCATTCATCCTGTAAAAATACACATTTAAAATAAAAAAAAATAAACAGAAAAAATATTTTAGTAAATGAAATTTTGCTGAATTGAAACAGTGGTGAGGGCTGCACAAGTTTGCAGTCTGTTGTCCTGCACGTGTGTTTTCTCACCAAATATTCTGCAATCTTCAGTCTCTCAAGTCTCTGTGGTGACACCTTAGCTACTCTTCTTCAAGTAGCATTGCTTTATTTGTCATATGATCCTGATTTGGCTCAGCTTTACCAGTCAGATTTCAGAATTCTTCCGTATATAAACTGAAACCATATAAACTGCATGTGTCTTTTGTGTGCTTACTTACACAAAAGACACATGCATGTTATTTCACACTGTCTGACGTGAAATCAGAATAAACCTTTTGGCCAATGGTAATCTTTTGGCTTACCTTTTTTTTTTTTTTTGCTAATGCCAGAAAAATGAGAGACAGTTTCTTAGGGTAATTTGTATTAATTTCTTCAAAGTCAATGTTTAACCACACCAAGAGTACTACGCTTTTAAACAATTGGAAAAAATAATCTTAGTTTAACTGTATTACTACGTTTTACTTGCATTACTTGGCTCTGTTGCCGTTTTTCTTTTCACTGTCACAAACTTCTCCATTTCTCCTCCTCCATCAGTTCTGTGTACAATGCTTGAACAGGCAGCTTGTTGAACAATTTGTGCACTACTGCCACCTAGTAAATAAATGTTTGTTTTTTGAATAAAGACAAGTATTGCCCTCGTGCCCCAGGATTACATCAAATGAATGCTTTGGTAAAGATTTTTTTGCTAAACTTGATGGCCTCTTGAGAAGATTAGTCAGCCATTTGAATCAGCTGTGTTGGAGAAGGGACTCATCTAAAAGATTTAAGAGCACAGTACTTAAGCACCCCATATGATGGTACTAGACTTGGCAACAAAAAATGACCAACTCCATCAAGGAGTGGATTTTTTTGCATTGTTTATATACTTTATATATAAGGCACCTGAACAACATGTAGAACTTTTGCCAATAATGCTCATCTTCAAACACAGGACCTTCTTCTACCAACTGTGCCACTGTGCAGTCCCCATTTGTTTCCAATTGTTGTAATTCTGGTTCTAATGTGAGTTGAGCATTTTTGGTCGATATATCTTCAAGTTATGTCAACTTGGCACATTCGGCGTCAACAAATAATTTTGCGACATCAAGGTTTTTGATTCTTCCCTTTTTATTTGCATTGTGTCTCCACCTGTGTTAATGAGTCTCCTTTTTTGATCTATTCCACAGGTGTTCAGCATTTCACCCTGATTTGGCTAATCTGGTCCCATTGTCACTCTCCACAATGGGAGAGGAATCAGTCAAAAACAATAAAAAAAACAGACATTTATATGTTGAGAGGAGTCAAGAATTATAAAAGAACTATAAAAATCCTAGCATGTACTGCACCTCTTCTTGAAAGATTTCAGTTCTTCTTCTTTCTGTTTCAATGCCTCGCTGTTGATGGAGATGGAAAAAGTTAATATTCAAGGTGTTATTGCCGAAAATCGTTAAATAAATGTGACCATTTGCATATTAAATGACCACAAATTAAATACAGATTGAATTAAGCATAGGAAATAAAAATATATAAATTTTCTGTTTTCAGCTGGGTATCTGTGTGCAGGGGCAACATATAGGGGGGAAAGTTATGACAATTCTAAGGGCCTCTAACCGACAGGGGCCCTCCACAATTTATTTATTTATTTTTTGTTCATGGAAATAAGAATAAAAAAATTGGGGCCATACAGTGTTTTTGAAGATTGTTTTTAGCAGTAAAAATGTAATGTTCCCACTCCCAGACCAAAAAGTACACATCCATATTTGCAACAAGTATTTCATGCCCTGGATCTGCATGAAATACTTAGTTCCTGCTTGGAGCGCTTGACGGTCACTATACGGCCAAGAAAAATTATAGTCACGTTTTCAAAAAAATAGAAAAACAGAGAGAGGGAGAGAGAAAAAGACAAGAGTGTCAATTTATAGCTCAGTTTTTCTCAGAGAGGTGAGTAGACTGTGTGAGATTATCAACCATTTAGCATAGTTAGCTTAGCTACAGTCTACCATTTGCCTCCTTTTCACTAGCATTTAATGAATTAAGGAAAAGAATTACAAAGATATTCATATATTTAACTTGTCCCTTGTACCTTTTACCATACTTAACAGACGAGTTAGTCAGCAGCAGCTCTAACCCACGTCCCTCTTGACCTGTTCTCTCTTAAGTGAAATTAAAGCTGCAGTATGTAACTTTTATAAAAATTTTTCTCACATATTTGTTAAAACTGTCATTATGTTGTGACATTATGGAATGAGAGATTATCTGTGAAAAAATAATTTCCTCTGCTTTCTCCCAGTGCTATCTAGAAACAACCAGTCAGTGGCAGGAGAGTTTTAGTGCTGTCAATCACAATCTAATGTGGTGCTACTCATCCTTTCCTCTCACTCTGTGCTATGCTGCAGCTAGCATAGCCTGTTGTGAATGCTCAGTCTATTTAGCATAGCTACCAATGACAGCAGATAAGCAATTTTCCTGTAATGATAAGTTGTTTCTCCACCATTAGCACATTGAGCAGTTAGTGAATGAGGATGATTGACAGCACTAAAACCCTCCTCCTGATTCTGATTGGTTGTTTTGGCTGGAATATTGCATTACTTTAGTTGCTTTTGACTGTTGCTCATGGAGAGACATTTCAGTAAACTAAAACTAATAGAAAAAATTTAAGCAACCTACTTGCATACTGTATGTGAACTGCTGGATGTAAAATTCATGAGCAGTAAATATTGAGCTACTATCAGTATTGAACCAAAGACAGCAAGTTGCAAGCCTTTAAAATTGTGACGCTTTTTATGGGCCAACTAGACTCAAAAAAGTGTAACAGCAGCTGTGCAGTGGGGTCCAAACAAATTTTTTGTCAGGGGGCCCACGATTCCAGATGGCGCCAATGTCTGGGTGGGTTGCTTTGTATTAAAGGGCAGGGAAGTATTCCAAATACAGCTTTGAAATCTCAGTGAATTTAAAAAAAGATTACATTTCTTTTCTTGGCGACACTGTGTCTGATTTGACTCGCAAAGTGCTCTCCACTGATCAGCCAAACATGGAGACTTTAGTTGTGCATGTCGGAGCCAACGATCTGGCAAACAAAAATCGGAGATCCTGAAAAACGACTTTAATATTCTTCTAGACATTATGAGAAATTTAAAAAATGAAGTTATTTCTCAGTGGTCCAATTCCATCGCCTCAATGGGGAGACGAAAAACATTCCAGGCTGCTGATGATAAACAAATGGCTGATTAAAACCTGCTCGACCATCGATAACCTCTGGATCTACTGGCAGCGCTCTCACCTCTTTGGAAGAGGAGGACGCAATCTTAACAAACATGGAATAAGGCTGCTTACTGTAAACATTTTTCATTTTATCAACAAGAACAACAATGTGACCATCGCTTCAGAAGAACAGGCTCAAGGATGTCTGACTAGGATGGAAGCCTCCGCTTATCAGAAGCAAAGTGTCCTAAAACAAACTGATAAAACATCAACTGCCTAAACAAACCTCAGACTGAAGAACTTTCAGCCTCCAAGTCACTTAAACTGGCAGTTTTAAACACCAGATCTCTCTGTGCTAAAGCTCTATTAATTAATGATTTCATCACCGAGCATAATATTGATGTTCTATTTATGACAGAAACATGGCTGAATGACAATAATGAAGCAATCGTACTAATTGAATCAGCGCCTCCGACGTGCAATTTTTTAAGTGAGAATAGAAAACACAAAAAAGGAGAAGGTGTGGTTTCAATATTTAAGAATACCATGAACTGTAGTAAAATCTCTTTGGGTAATTTTATGTCTTTTGAATATCTTGGAATTGAGGACACAAACGGACTTTGACACTAATTTTATACAAAACCCCAACATATGAGGAAAATTTCTTTACGGACTTGAATGAGCTTCTATCTCTCATATGCATTGATTACGATTGTTTGATAATTGTCGGTCATTTCAACATTCATGTTGACAATCCCCAAGACCGAGGGGCAAAAAAGCTGTTTGATATATTAGAGAGTTTTGGTTTAACACAACATGTCAAACAAGCAACACACACTCATGGACACACACTGGACCTGGTTATCAGTGAGGGTGTGAATATTTCCAATGTCTCTGTAACTGATGTCGCCTGTCGGATCACTTTGCTGTTATCTTTGAATGTTCTTTATCCATTAACCCACTTGGACAAACAGCTACTATCACAAAACGTATTTTCACAGAAAACACAGCAGAAACATTTGATCAAATCTACTCTTCTTCCTCACCCTTAACCTATAATGACGTAGATAAGTTGGTAGATGATTTTCAGTGCAAACTTTCAGATATCATTGATTACATTGCCCCCATTAAAGTGAAGGTTGTGACTGGTAGGAAGAAATCTCCATGGAGAAATGCAAAAACTGTTCAATTTGCAAGACAACTCTGTTGTAGGGCCGAACGGAGATGGCATAAAGCTCAACTACACGTTTATTATGACATCTACAAAGAAAGACAACGTAACTATCACTCAACACTAAAACATGCAAGAGAGGCTTTCTTTGCAGATGTCATAAACAAAAACACTAACAACGTTCGAGCTTTATTTGCCACTGTTGACAGGCTCACAAATCCTCCTGTGATGCTGCCACCTGAACTTCAATCTAATACTGCCCGCAACAAGTTTTCTAGTTTCTTTTCAGAGAAAATTCAAAAGATCAGAAGATTAATCTGCACATCCTCTACAAAGCCAGTACCAATGCTGTGCTCAAACAAAACAAATGCAGGAACAATGACAAAATTTCAACTACTTCATTATAAAACCCTTGAAGAAATTATAAGTCAGTTAAGCTCCAGTTCCTGCTGTCTGGATGTCCTACCCACACATTTCTTTAAGAAAGTCCTGCCTGTCGTTGCTAATGATCTGATCCAAATAGTAACTCATCGCTGTCTTCAGGTGTTTTCCCCCAGGCCTTGAAAACAGCAGTTATTAAACCACTTATAAAAAAGAACAATCTGGACAAATCACTACTGCAGAATTACAGGCCGATCTCCAACCTCCCATTCATCAGCAAAGTTATTGAAAAAGCAGTTTTTAAACAATTAAATAACTTCTTAACAACAATGAATCGCTTTGACTCCTTCCAGTCTGGTTTTCATGCTCACCACAGCACGGAGAAGGCCTAGTCAAAGTGTTCAATGATATCCATATAAATAAAGACTGTGGGAGAACCACAGTGCTGGTACTGTTGGACCTCAGTGCAGCTTTCGACACTGTTGACCACGACATCTTACTGAATCGACTGGAGAGTTGGGTAGGACTCTCCGGTCCAGTGCTCCACTGGTTTGAATCTTGTATAAAGAACAGGGATTTCTTTGTTTCAATCGGAAACTTCTCATCAGAGAGGTCAAAGGTCACATGTGGGGTACCCCAAGGTTCAATCCTATCACCCCTTCTTTTCAATATTTATATGCTCCCACTGGCTCAGGTTATAACAGGAAATAAGATCAGCTACCATAACTATGCGGATGATACACAGCTTTACATCACGATGTCACCAGGTGACCTTTGACCCCATCAAATCACTGAACAGATGCTTAGAACAGATCAATGTGTGGATGTGCCATAACTCTCTCCAGCTGAACAGAAATAAAACTGAAGTTATCTTTGGACCTAAAGAGGAGCAAACTAGAGTCAATGCACAGCTTCAGTTATTACATCTGAAAACCAGCGATCAGCCCGAAACCTGGGAGTAGTGATGGACTCTGACCTGAACCTTCAGAGCCACATAAAGACACTCACAAAGTCGGCCTTCTATCACCTGAAGAACATCTCCAGGATTAGAGGACTGATGTCTCAGCATGATCTAGAGAAACTCATCCATGCGTTTATCTTCAGCCGTATTGATTACTTCAACAGCGTCTTCACAGGTCTGACTAACAAATCAATCAAACATCTGCAGCTGATCCAGAACGCTGCTGCTCCTGTTCTCACTAAAACCAGGAAGATAGAGCACATAACACCATTTTTAAAGTCCCTACACTGGCTCCCTGTAGCTCAGAGAATAGACTTTAAAATACTGTTGTTAGTTTATAAATCACTGAACGGTTTAGCACCACAATACATTAAAGATCT
>NW_006800239.1:404522-431065 GCF_000485575.1 Poecilia formosa
GTCAAACAGAGTTTTTGAGTAAAGTCCCAGAGGGTTAGAGCCCCAGTTAAACATCATTTAACTGAAGTCCTAAAAGGGGTGCAGGTTTTAATGTTTTTATCTTTAGTTTTTATCCATTTATTAATTTCTTTCTCACCGTTTACATTTTAATGATGTAAAGCCCCCTGGAAAATGTTCCAGTTAAACAACGTTTAACTAAAGTCCTACGGGGTTTAGAGTCCCAGTTGACGGCGTTTCAAATAAAAACCTACAGGTTGGAGTCCTTGTCAAACAGTGTTTTTGAGTAAAGTCCCAGAGGGTTAGAGCCCCAGTTAAACATCATTTAACTGAAGTCCTAAAAGGGGTGCAGGTTTTAATGTTTTTATCTATTTATTAATTTCTTTCTCACTGTTTACATTTTAATGATGTAAAGCCCCCTGGAAAATGTTCCAGTTAAACAACGTTTAACTAAAGTCCTACGGGGTTTAGAGTCCCAGTTGACGGCGTTTCAAAGAAAAACCAACAGGTTGGAGTCCTTGTCAAACAGTGTTTTTGAGTAAAGTCCCAGAGGGTTAGAGCCCCAGTTAAACAACATTTAACTGAAGTCCTAAAAGGGGTGCAGGTTTTAATGTTTTTATCTTTTTAATCTTTTTCAAAATCTCTCTCTTTCTCACTGTTTATTCAATGTCACATGCTGTTTTTATTTTAATTATATAAAGCACCTTGAAATGCCTTGCTGCTAAAATGTGCTATACAAATAAAATTTGATTGATTGATTTAAAAATGACTTACTCGTAATTTTTTAATTTATTTTTGTAGAACTCCTCCATCTCTTTCATGCTGTATAAAAAAGCAAAAACATTTTCGATATTAAACAATAATTTCTATGATTCAGTTATGCAGACTAAAACATTGTGTTTTTTCTTGTATATATTTTTGTCCAGAAAACAAAAGATTGAGTTTTTCCTTCCCTCAATTAAACACACTCATGCATAAAAAAACTTTAAAGCAGAATCGGACAGACAGACTGCTTACTATCTCAGCATATTGCATGTGCCCCTTATGATATTTCAAGTTGTGAAAAGTATGATAAATACTACTACTGCTGCTGTATGGGGCAATGCATTAATCTGGACATGATCCCTGTAAACACAGTAAGTGATGAAAATTTAAGACAACAACATATAACATAATTTCTCAGAAATCAACTTTCTTCTTGGAACGGGTTTCAGTAAAACCCGTTTCAGTAAAAATGTACATAAAGACTCTTACCTGGCATGTCTCTTCATCATATTATTGAGTTCTGAAACATTTTCAATAAAAATGTGTAAACATATGAGGCAAAACAGTACAGTTTTATAAGGTGTTCAACCTAAAAATGTGCAAAAGAAGAGATAGCTAATTTTTATCACGTTTTTCAAAGGCAGTCCCATAGTAAGCAAAAAAAAACAACAACAACAAAAAAAAACTTTTCTAAAAGAGCTGCACATGATGATTGAAAGGGTTTGGTTTTCTCTTTCAAGAGGATAGCTGTATGGATGAATAGATGAATGGAGAAAGGTCGCAAGTATAAAGAAATATGGTTTTAGCTAAAAGTGCAATAATAAATTGGCCTGGTGATAAATAGGCCCCAATATCCTTAATTTTGTAAGATTGTTGAACGGCCAACACTTACATGTGAAGCCCATCGTATCCATCAATCTTACCTACATCAGCAAAGATCTAAAAATCAAGTAATGCCCTCTTTTGCTCTGCCAGTCTGTTTAACTGACAGACTAGCCCACCAGTTCATGTCTGCACATTTGTAGTTAATAACCACCATACTGTTGCCAACAGAGTAACTTTCTTGCTATATTTAGACCAAAAAAAAAAAAAAAAAAATCTATTGGCCAAAATCGGAATTAGCAGGAGATGCACCTTGTTCAAGTGACTGTAGTTCTTCGTCTTTCTGCTTCAGAGATAACCTATGGAAGGAGTTGGAAAATACAGAAATTATGTGATGATAGGGTTAATCCGATGCCGATAGGCTGACGGCAGACGACAAGGCGATTGGATGATTTAGGTGAGGCTGAAAAGCCAATGCTTCATGTCCAAATAATTACCTAAAAAAATCAGCTTGTTTCTCTATGTATATTGCAATGAGTTCAAAACTCAGGGTTGTTCCTGAACAATTTATCTCCATCTGAGGGAGAAACATTGTTGAAACTTGAACACAATGAGGGAGTTCAGGAGAACAATAATTGCACAGCACTTTGAGCTGCCTTTAATATAAAGGTTGCTTTGTAAATAAAATTGATTGATTGAAACATACATCAAAACTGTTTTTAACAGGTGAAGCAGGCTTCAACTGAGGAACGTTGTTTTAAGCCATGTCCTACCAGTTCTGATAAACACATGCCACATGTGCATGTGTGTAATTTTGACCCTGTATGGAATAGAGAAGGTTCAGGGTTGTTCACCACAAAAAAATTACAGTTCATAAAAACCATTAAAGCATATAACTAATATGATTTTTTTTTTGTCCACGCACAATGGATGCAATGTATGACATTTAGATTGTGTTGTATGAAACAGTATAAACATAGCTGTTACACTTTTTAATAGAATATTTCTTCACACAGATTTATTTTTCTGTCAGTGTAAAATTTATGACTTTAATGAATAAAAGTATAAAAAATGCATACCTTGTTCTTTCAAGTTCTTCATTCATTTCATCCATCCTGTAAAAATACACATTTATTTTAAAAAATAGAATAGAAAGGTATTTATTTAGTAAATAAAATGTATGCTGAATTGAAACAGTGGTGAGGGCTGCACAAGTTTGCAGTCTGTTGTCCTGCACGTGTGTTTTCTCACCAAATATTCTGCAATCTTCAGCCTCTCAAGTCTCTGTGGTGACGCCTTAGCTACTCTTCTTCAAGTAGCATTGCTTTATTTGTCATATGATCCTGATTCGGCTGAGCTTTACCAGTCAGATTTCAGAATTCTTCCGTATATAAACTGAAACCATATAAACTGCATTTGTCTTTTGTGTGTTTACTTACACAAAAGACACATGCATGTTATTTCACACTGTCTGACGTGAAATCAGAATAAACCTTTTGGCCAATTAGGCTTACCATTTTTTGTTCTATTTACTAAATGCCATAAAAATGAGAGACAATTTCTTAGGACAATTTGCATTACTTTCTAAAAAGTCAACGTTTAAACACACCAAGAGTACTATTCTTTAAAACAATTAGAAAAAAATAATCTTAACTGTATTACTCCGTTGTACTTGCATTACTTGGTTACATAATACTTTTCTTCTCAGAATCAGAATAGCTTTATTTGCCTTCTTTATTTCTGTGCACAAACGAGAAATATGACTTTGGTTCTAAAGGGCTTACATTGTGGAGAGTATTACTGCTGTTTTAGAGGAAACAAAAAACACAGCACCAAAGGTTGCTCTTTGATATAAACAAAAACCCTTTCAGTCCCTTTGAAAGGGACTCGAAGGAACTGAATTGTTTGGACAATTTCTTGTCCAAACTTCTGTCGAGCTACAACCTCATAAATTAGGGGTCCCCAAACTACGGCCCGCCTCCACATTTGGTCTGGCCCCCCGAACAATACCATAGAGCATTCAGATATTTTTTCATAAACAGTATTTTCCGGACAACAAGCCGCTTATATGTGGATTTTTCTTCAACCACCAGGGGGCTCTTTACCATGAAGTGAATCATTGGAAGTCAAAATTGGAAAAAAGAAGAAAGTGCCCATTAAAACGGAATTAGATTTTAACAGGGAATTGAAATTTGAGAATGTTGTTCATCAGTTAAATAGCATTTAAGGGAAAAAGATGATTTTTGTTTTTTTTAAAACACCTTTCTTCCCCATTCTGATGTTCGGTTTGAACTGCAGCAGACCATCTTGGCCACGTCTACATCCCTAAATACATCAAATTGCTGCCATGTGATTGCCTATTTCAACATTTGAGTTAATGAGCAGTTGGACAGGTGTACCTAATAAAGTGGCCGGTGAGTGTATACTTCAATATACGAAAAGTGGCAATCATTTGAATATTTTGCAATATATTTCAATGTATTACATGAATAATATGTTGTATATGTATCATCAATACATAATTTAATGTATTTTCAACATATAATACACCAGAAAACGTTTTATCCATCCATCCATCCATCCATCCATCCATCCATTTTCTTACATCCTTATCCCATTGGGATTGGGAAGGGTGCTGGTACCCATCTCCAACTGTCAATGGGCGAGAGGCGGGATACACCCTGGACAGGTTGCCTGTCCATCGCAGTATATTAGAATATATTCCAATATATTTCCAGTAATATATAAGTAAATATATTTTCCTTTCCTAAGGGTTACAAGATATAAAAGAAGGGGTACATTTTAAGAGATTCTGGTGTCTGATGAACTGAAATCTGATATAAAAAAATGGATTCTCAAAGAAACTTGTGAAGGGTATTTTCAGTAATACTTTACCTTTTTGATCCAGATGAATGAGTCGTTCCAGTCCTCAAATGTTGTTCATCACCCACATTTATTATCTTCTGCTGGGCTTCCTGCTGAACCGCTTGCTGGCGTAGGAAATCCTCCCGCTGGCGTAGGAAATCCTCCCGCTGGCGTAATAAATCCTCCCGCTGGCGTGATAAATCTTCCCGCTGGCGTGATAAATCCTCCCGCTGGCGTGATACATCTTCATGTTGCCGCATGACCTCCTGTTGGCTTTTGAGGAGTGCCTCATGGATCTTTCCAAAAGTCCTACGTGTTTAAAATTTGCGGTGGAAAACAGAATTCAGATTGTCAGAGGAAACATTTCTCTGAAATTATATGAATTGATAAAGTATTTCTGTATGAATCTGTTAATTCTAAAATCAGAACAGGTTCAGGCTACTATAGCTCCATATATGCATATTATAGTGAAGGTTTCAGTTTCTGGCAATAACTTACTCCGGGTTAAATGGAGAGTGACTATTAAAGTCACAGTCATTATTTTTTGACCTGTTGCTCCCAAAGGACGCACTGCTATACCCAGATGAAGAACAGTCTGATCCTTGATGGCTCCTAAACATGAAAACATATTATTGACATCCATTTTGTTTTCTTATATGAAATGTTCATTTTTTTTTTTAACCAGTTAAAACAAAATGAGATCCAGACCTCTTTCACAAGGGAGACAGATTAAAACAATCACAAAACAAACACTAAAAATAAATAAAGTACAAACAATTTGACAATTAAATGTGGAACTAATTATTACAGAAAATATAAAATCAGGAATAGTTGAAAATTTAAAACATTGGAACTAATTATTACAGAAAATATAAAATCAGGAATAGTTGAAAATTTAAAACATTGGGTTAGTTTAAAGGACTTCCTCCTTCAGTTCTCGGTTTCAGTTCTCCAAAGAAAAGAGCATCAATAAGTAGGAACCAAGTCAATGAGAACCAGGAATGTACCAATTTATCAGCAACCGATATCGACCAGCCTATTTATATGCACCGATTTAATTAATTTCAGAAGATTGGTGATTGGCAAATGCTTGCACGTGAAGCCGATCACATCTCCTGATCATATCTACCTGTCAAAGGTCTACATCCACTGGATGTCAGTCAGAATGGAGGACCAAAACTGGCATAATAAGAAATAAAAGCATAAATATATATTTAGCTTTTCCTTATCCTTACCAGGGGCGCCGTATAGGGGGGAAAGTGATGACAATTCTAAGGACCCTTGACCACAGAAGGCCATCCACTATATATATATATAATTTTTTTTTTTACAGAAATAGAAAAAAAGATCAATTACTGTTAGTTTTTTTTTATTGTTTTTAGCAGTAAAAATTAAATATTACCCCTCCCAGACCAAAAAGCGCACATCCATATTTACACTGAACACTCTCCGTATCTGCATTAAATGGTTCGTTCCTGCGTAGCGCGTTTTCAGCAGCAGTCAGTAGAAGACAAGAACGACTTGACTTTATTTTTCTGCCTAGAAAAATAATAGTCAAGTTTAAAAAAATAGAGAGATAAGAGAGAGAAAAAGACAAAAGTGCCAATTTGTAACACAGTTTTTCTCCAAGAGAGGTGAGTTGACTGTCTGAGATTATCAACCATTTAGCATTGTTAGCTTAGTTACAGACTACTGTTTGCCTCCATAGCATTTAATGAATTAAGGAAAAGAAATACTAAGATGTTTATATATTTAACTTGCTCCGATACCAGCATAAAGCCTCTTCCTTCCCCTGTCCCAGTGAAAAAGGTGAACAACACTGTATCCAATGACAACCTAGTTAGCATCATTCCAGGGAATCCATAGGGATTTCTCTGTGTCTTTGCTCTTTTTACAATTATACAACAAAAACACTATATTTGTTGCTGACAGAAATTCAAACAATCTTTATAAAAATATAATAAAAACAGCCTCCTGTCTGGACTGCAGCCAGTCCAAACTGTTTTACCTTAGCTTGCATTTAAATTACAGATATCTGTTGTGACGTCCCTCCTGACCCGTCTCCTAAGTGAAATTAAAGCTGCAGTATGCAACTTTTATAAAAAAAATATTTTTGTACATATTTGTTCGAACTGTCATTGTATGAGATAATTAATTTGTGAAAAAAATATTTCCTCTGCCTTCTCCCAGTGCTAGAAACAACCAATCAGAGGCAGGAGGTGGGTTTTTAGTGCTGTCAATCACAATCTCATGTGACTGCTCATTCTCCCTCCCCCTTGCTCTGTGCTGAGCTGTAGCTAGCATCGTGCAGAACTTCACCCCTGACCTGTCGCGCCGGGCTGTTCTGCTGCTGCAACCAGATTCTGCATCGCATTCTGGTTTTGGTGCCGATTCAGGTTCTGGTTGTTCCCTATGAATAAAGATGGTTTAGTGATTTTAATGTTGAGCTCTGACAACACTAACATCCTGGACAATTTGAGATGCTGATCTGACCTCCGACTGCTGTAGTTCATATTAGTTGGAGTCGTTGCAGCTTTTCTCCTCGACCCCTTCTCCAGGCTGCTCAGTTCACCACAGCTGACACACAGGTTCTACCTTCATCTGAGGAAGAGACATTACATTATTATCTAAATGTTTATTATAATCAATATGAACATTGGCACTGCGTTAATATCAGCAGATGCTTTGATTGGTTCTTCTCTGCTTCATATTAGTTAAATGTTGTCAGAGGCAAAACAAGCTGCTCCACCTCTACTAATAGCCACTAGATGGAGCCATTCAGCTGAACTTAAGATCAACCTCAGAAATTAAAATAATGCAAATTTTAAAAATAATTTATCATAAGTTTTGTTCAATAAACAGATTGAACCTGAACAAAGTTAACCAATGTTTAAAAATGTTTTTTAAATAAATTTTAAGATTGTCTAACACTGACTCAAATGAATCTAGAATGGTATCTGAAGACATAAACAAAAAGATATATTCACAGAATTACAATTTACCAAACTACTTGATGAGTCTGATGGCATTTGACTAAATGTAATATTTATTGCTTGTTTCATAACTGATGACTCAATGATATTTTTATTATGTAAAGAACTTTGAACTGCCTTGTTGCTTCCTTGTACAGATAAACGGGATTTGACTTAAAATTATTTTATATTTAAACTATTTGTGAAAAAACAGAGTAGTGGCGTTTTTATGCAATTTTTACAGAACAAATATTTAAAATAATCAAAGTGTACATTAAGGAACAGCACAACAAAAACAAAATACTTAAGGAGGGACTTAGAAAGGTGGCATGACCTTCCCTTATCATTTATGGGGCGTATAAGTTTAATTAAAATGAACATTTTTCCACGGCTTTTATATCCCCTCCAAATGTTACCTCTTTGGCTGTCCAAAAAAAGTCACTACGGATATAGAGAGAGCATTCTCCAGATTCATTTGGCATGGCAAGAGACCACGACAGAAAATCAAAGCTTTACAGCTTCCTGTTGACAAAGGTGGCTTGGCTTTGCCAAACATCTACTATTACAATTGGACTTGCCATGCTCGCCATCTGTGTTACAGGTTCATCTCAACTCGAACTCTTGTCTTGATTCGTGGGCCTCTCCGCCTGCTTCTTTGTGGAGCCTCACCACCGGGGATATGAAGAAGCTATCAAGAGATATTAAACATAATCCAATCATTTATAAAACAATTAGAGCGTGGCAGAGAATTTGGAACCACGCAGAAGGTGGGCCTTGCTCCTCACTCCTGACACCTCTCATAAGAAACCAGGATTTTGTCCCAGGCCTTAAGCCCAACATTTTTGACCTGTGGCATAGCAGAGGAGTGAGAGTGATTGGAGATCTGTTTACAGAGAATGTGCTCATGACATTTCAACAATTACAGTTAAAATTTGGTATTCCTAAAGAACACTTTTTTGGTTTTCTTCAAATTCGCCATTTCATTAGTTCTATAAGGCTCTCTCATTCTGGCTTGGTCACACACAACAAGATTGAAAAGTTCCTTGTCGACCGGAAAAAACTTAGGCATTTTATTTCCGCTTTCAGTTTTGTTCAGTTTTGATAGAAAATTAGTTATGTTACGTTTGGAGTTTGCAAATTGTGAATAAAAAAATTTTAAACTTGAAGTTGAACATGTGTTCAAGTTCACAATGTTTATGATTGAGTTTAATGAGTAAAAGAATTTTAGCAGCACAGAAAAACAGACCCAGTCACTCCATACTTTCTGGATATGTCACAACTAAATAATAAGTGTGAAATAATTTATATTTTGTTTTGTTTTTGTGTACAATACGTAAAAAGTAGAACCTCTAACAACCAGGCCTTCCACCAGTAACTCTAGGTACAACACTTGTATTTCTCTCAAAGAACTGGTGCTTGTTACATCTTTGTTTGTTCCCCTGCAGCGTGAGCATGGGTAGAGGTCTCCTAAATTAATTCAAGCAAGTACTGTTTTTTTTTTTTTTTTTTTTTTACAAGTTGAATGAACACTTTGGGAACAGCCTGACTGATCTTGTTCAATTATCTGGAACAAAGAGGAAAACTTAAAAAATAAAAAAAACCCCTCACAATTTAACATACTGCCAGTACTTTAGAAAAGATAAATGACGTGGTTACGTCTCTTTCAACCCAGTTATTGAAGAGATTACTTTTTTAATCTAAACATCACAGTTATTCTAAAGAAGATATAATTGTTAGGTTAAAAAAAATAATAAAAAGCTATAACTTCCAAGCTAAAATCGTCCTGATTAAATCTGGATGATTTGATTACAGTATCCGTGTTATAATAGTTGTAAAGTATGCCGTGGCGTAATCGGTTCTAACCATCTGAATTTATGAAGTGGCTCGCGCCAATGAATTCATTGATTTTATTTTCAGAGATCGTTAAAATGATCTGCAGTCATATTTTTAAATGAAATTCAGAAAATAAATCAGCTGCTTTTGTTTTTTCAGGTCGGCCCTGATGCTGCCTTTTGCGTTCGTTCTTTTGTGCCTACCTGAACTGGTACCATTTTGTTTTCCAAAAAATGAAAACTGGGTCAAAATATATCTGCTGAAATAGGCTGCCAAATACTGATTTAATAGGCAAACGAATAAAAACCGAATATTTTACCTTCAAATGAAGCTCATTCGGTAAAAACGTATCTGCGTCACAACCAAGAAGAAGCGAAAGTTGAACAGAATCAGGAAACTCTCAGAACAGGTGCGCTTCTTTTTCTTCTTTAGGTTTTAACGGAAGCTTGCATCCATTAATGTTGCACTACTGCCATCTATTGGATCCTAATATCTATACCTCAAATTCTCATAATGATCCCAGTATTTTTAAAAAAAATGAAAAATCTTCTTTTTCCCCTCAATACTATTTAACTGATCAACCAATTTCTCAAATTTAAATTCCCTATAAAACCTAATTCCGTTTTTAATAATCTTCTTTGATTTGCATATTTTCTACAACTAATAAAAACACGTTCCATCGTTTCTACAGTATCACACCAACTACATAAATCAGTAAGATGTTTCCCCATCTTAAAAAGAGTTCCATTTAGAAAACTGTGCCCAGTTCTTATTCTATTTATAATTATCTTCTCCCTCCTGTTTATTTCTCTGATCCTTACTACATCAACTGTATTTTGTATCCTATATAATTGTCGTCCATTTATTTCATTATCCTACCTAATTTTCCATATCTTCTTGCTTTCTCTCCAAACTATACTTTTGCCATTTAGATAACTTTACTGGTATATCAATATCTTCTTTTTTAATTGCCTCCGTAGCCAACCTATCTGTTCTTTCATTATCCAAAATACCTACATGAGCAGGAGTCCAAAATAATATTAGATTTTTATTTTGTTCACAGTTTTGATGAACAGCCATAATCTCATATAATATATTTTGATGATTATTTGTACCAGGCATGTGCAGACGGGGGGTTTGAGCACCTGCCCCTTTTGCTCCTTGCTCCCAAGTGCCCTTTCGGTCAATTATTATTATTATTATTATTATTATTATTATTATTATTATCATTTTCTAAGCCCTCTGTCACATAACATGTACTAAATTTATTTTATTTTATTTATTTATTTATTTTTTTTTGTATTTTTCAAGAAAAACAATATAATAAGCCCTCCGGTCACCTTGTTACCTTTGACCTTTTGCCCGTGACACATGACGTAGTCGCTTCTCGCACAGTGCCCAAGTAAAAAAAAAAAGTATGCTTTAGTATACTAAATTTTAACATACTTTAGCATACTTTGATTGATGTACTTAAACTGTACTATTTTAGAACAACTTTTTATGTGCTTAGTATACTTTAGTAGTATTTAAATAGTATTAAATTACAATTTTTAATATACTTTAGTATACTCAACATACTTTTTTGGAACAACTTAAAGTTGTACTTAGTATACTTTTTTCATGTAGTATTCAAGAGAAATATTCCATATTGAGTGTACTAATTCTATCATAGAATTATATTAAAAATATAGTTTTAATATATTTTAATATACTACTAATATATTAGTAATGTATTTAAATTACACTTAATTTTTATTTTTGATTTACTGCTATTGCTAATAAAGTATAATCTTAATTACTCATAAGTCTTTATTCATATTTTGCACATGACATGCATAACTACACTACAGTACTTACACTGTTTTACGCTAAAATTACATGGAAAGATTAATTGCACAAGATGCCCAAGGTAATTCAAATATTTTGTTTTACTACCAACATTTTAGAATTGTCCAATTTTACTCACAACTTTAAGAACTTTACATAAATTATCAGTTTACACATCTAAAGTGAACACATGAACATGAAAACTTAAGTGTGACAATAAAACATGAAAGTGAGGATCAACGACAGAACATCCCCGTTCACTGCACCTTACAGAAACCTACAAAAAACAATAGAGCAATTAAACAGAGAAAACATTCATATTTTAAAGAAGACAGAAAAATGGCAAATAAAAAAATAATACAATTTTAAGACGTTTTGTACTCGCTGTGTATGTGACATCATCAGAACTGATGATGATTGGGACCAGATGCCTGGGGTGGAAAAACATTTCCGGGCGTCTTCTTGACCTGTTTATGTTAGAAGTAGAAAAAAATTGTCAGCAATGTCATAGAATCAGTTGATGTTGGCAATAACTATGAAGCTGTTTTAAGTGTGGACTTAAAGAGACAAACTACCTTAAAATCTTTCCATCCATGATCTGAACACACTGATCCCTGCAGGGTGGTGAGGGGGGCTGGTGGTGCCCATCTCCAGTAGCCATCAGATGAGAGGCAGGGTTCACCCTGGACAGGTCACCAGGCCATCACAGGGCCCTGAAAGCCAATAACAAATAAAATCTATGAAAAAGTAATGTTAGATTAACAAGGAAAAAAATTCTCCCGTCCATCACCCGTCCAAAACCTATCATGTCCATAATGGATATCTTCTAATTTCCTTTGCTGCATAATGTACATTGCATTTATTCTGGCGTTAGGTAAATGTATCTTGAAGGTGAATAGCACATAAATAAAAGTCCAACAAGGATATTCATTTAGAATTAAAAATAACTCACCCTGAATTAGCAAGATAGATATAATGTATGTAATAAAAGTGTGTCATTAATGAAGGGGAAAAAACTCAATCCAGACTTTAAGTAATATTATGTTGTGCTATGGACTGAAAAACATATTGGTTTAAACACAAGAGTAAATAATTGGTAGTTTGGTTTAATATAGTGTTCTGAACATAATTCATTATATTTTGCTTTTGTCAATTCAAAGATGCCACGTAAAGAAAGATGTCAGAAACAAAAAAGAAGCAGCCAAAGTGGATTGTTGACCAACTGGGTCAGAACGAGTACCGCAGGTAAGAACAACAACAACAACAAAAAAAAAATAGGTTCTTACTATGATCAACATGCAGTTTTTGGTAGTGGACAATTTATTTAATATTACAAGGCAGCTGTTATGTTAAGATGTACTGAATCTAGCTGTATATCTCACAATTTGTAATTTATCATTGTTTATTAAACTCTGAAAGCTGTGTGACTTTAATATTCTGTCCTAAAATGCGGTTAGATGAGCCCTTTTTTTTTTTGAGCATCTGCCCCCTTAGTGGTCTCTGCATGGCCCTGATTTGTACATCCCTTTTAAATACTCAACCATGCAGATAATGAATCACTACAAACTATTATATTAGTATCCTCTACCCATTCTAAAGCTAATAAAATAGCATACAATTCTACTGCATATATACTCCAATAATTAGATGTTCTTTTTGAAATAGTAATCTTTAATTCAGGAATCACTACTGCTATACTGGTTGCTTCATTTTTACGGTCTTTCAAACCATCAGTATAAATGTGCAAATAATCATTATATTTATTCTGTGTTTGATTATAAAATTCTTGGCAAATATCTATTATATTTCTTAATATTTGATAGTGATCTGTCTACATTAATATATTTCCATGTCAATGTAGGTCTCAAAAGCCACAATACTGTTGGACTAAATTCTTCAGAATATACATTAAATATTTTTGCTCTGTCATCCCCAACCCACCCAAAACTATTAATTTGTACCTTTCTCTTTCCCAACAATTTTCTAATACTTTCTTAACTGCATGATCTTCATTATGTCCTTTTAAATTTATCCAATAATTAGCCAATATCTGTTGTCTTCTGATGCATAATGATTCTACTTGTAAAGCACATATTGGAGTTGATTTAACTGCTCCTAAGCAAATTCTCAATGCCCTTGCTTGAATAACACCACTTTTTTTTTAACCTAATTTTAGCCGCTGAACCGTACACCATACTCCCATTATCTATTTTTGATAGAATTAGTGACACATAAATATTTTTAAGTGATTGAAAACTTGCACCCCATGTCAACCCTGCTAAACACCTCATAATGTTAAGAACCTTTTTACTGTTCTCCATAATATGTTGAACAGGTGTTCTGCTTATTTGTGTTACCCATAAATCCGCCCTACCTGGTCGTAATGCGCCTGCGCACATCGATGCTACATCACATACTGCTTACTTAGCAGATTTCTTATAAATATGTCCTACCTGTGGAAGTTTCGTTTCATGCGTTTTATTTCATTGAACATTACGGTAAGCTTTATTTAATGTATTTTACTCCTGGCTTTCAATAAGCTGCTGTTTTACTTCATGTTTTTAGTTTACATGACAGGTATCTTGCAAACATATTTATAAATGACTTTAGTTTGCCGTCTGCAATATCACTACTATAAAGTAATTGATTGGCGGTTAATCAGGACAAAATACATTGTTTTGTAGGCTATTTTGTCCCTATACTTTAAAATAGTTTAATGACACTCTTCTTTTTAATTAAACCTTGCTAAATAGATGTTGGTAGCAATACATGTAGGATTGAAGCTGTAATAGGGATGTAATATTAGTGTATATTAAGCATATTCTGTCATTTCAGGTGTACAGTGACCTGCACAATGCGGACACGTGCTCTGCATTTGATAAAGTCTGACATACATGCTCAAAAGATTTGCAGTGAACTGTATTTGTAGATGTCTGTGTTTAATTTAATTCAGATCGAAACTTGTTCCCCGTCTGATACTGTTTTATTAAAATATTTTTAAAAAGGTAGGATATTCTAATAAAAGGATTAGAGCATAGATCTATAGCTTTTAATTTTAAATAGGTAGGATTTTCAGATGAAGGAAGTGGTATTCTTGTGGTTTTGTCATGCAAATTGTTTCCAATGTTATGCTAAGCATAACTCTTAAGCTTCCACTTCAGCCCCGTTACTCAAATAATGTTTTCAAATGATATTTAACATTAACACAACCTGCTATAGTTTTTGGTTTGTAAACATGACGGTAGCAGTTTTGGACGCGTAGCACCGACAGATGGACATAGCTATCTATCCGTGCTGCGGTAGGAAAATCTGACACAGAATCGAGCCTTCTTTGGCAAGCTGTTTTAACATAAATTCCGTTTTGTCTGACTATCCGTAATTACGTTCTAGATATCTAAAAATGCTTTTTGTGACAACCCCCTCCTGTCCAGTAGGTGTCTCTAGTCCACTAAGTGCAGGAAGATGGGCTGTTAATTGAACACACCGGCAGCTGATAAATGCAGACATCTAGTCAGTCACCGGCCTGCTTGATTACCCTCCGGACCAGGCTGGAACGAGCAGCATTGGTCTACACTTCTCTCTGACTGGCTGTGCAGTTCTCCCAGAGCATATTTTTTAGATAAAATAAATTGTTGCTATAGATCCGCTTGTCTGTCTAACATTTTTGCCATCGCCTCTGAGCTGGGCGTGACAATTTTGACTAGACAATGCTACATTTTCACTATCCGGCATGGTAATTTGAGATACCTGCATTTACATTCTGACTAAGAATACTAATTTAATTTATTTAAATGCTAACTAAGCACATGTAATCACTCATGGATGTATCTACACCACGGGTGCCCAAAGTCGGTCCTCGAGGGCCGGCATTCTGCATGTTTTAGTTCTCTCTCTGGTGGAAATAACAACCATTTCAGTATGTCAGAGTTCTTTGTAGGCCTCTAATGAGCCATCATTTGATTCAGGTGTGTTAAACCAGGGTGAAAACTAAAACACGCAGGATGCCGGCCCTTGAGGACCAACTTTGGGCACCCCTGATCTACACGATACTACCTGGAGATTTTCTTCAGCCACAACGGAAGCTTTCTGGGATTTAATAAAAATAAATGTACTATTTTGAATTGTACATTTTGCAGAGCCGTTACAGCATTGTTTTTCTTACTGATTTTAATATTCTTCATCGAATTTTACAAGATCTTCCTGTCTTTTAGCAGGAGCAACCTGTAGCTCTGAGCTTTCAAAAATCTCAGTGGCACAGTAGGAGGGGCGGGACAATCAACCTTATGGCTGATGTGAATTCCAACTGTACCTGCTATTGCTTGTTTAAGTAATCACTAAAAATGAACACTAAAGGCGTACTGCAGTTTTTAAAGATTTTTAGCACATTTTGCATATATTTATGAACATATATATGAAGTTATCATTAACTTTATAACTTTTTAAATCTTACTATAGAAAAAGATATTAAATCAATATCTATTCATTCTCGCTTGTGTTTTTAATACTGGGTTACATTTATGTCATATTATAATGGTATTCCCTCATCATAAACATACCTGTAATGTGGCCTGATTCTTCCATGCATGTTTGAAAAATCATTTAATGTCCATGGCAACAATTCAGGTGTGCAAAGGGTGTTGTTGCACATAGAACCACCTTCGAGGTGCAGCTCTTACTTGGAGCTGCTGTCTCCAAGCTTCTGAGCTTCCACTTCACATGTATCACTCAGCTCTATAAGACTATCCAGAATCAATTCCAGTAGGTGTTTTGTTTCAGCAAAACACCTGTTGGAACTGCGCATCTGCTGAGCTTGCTCTGCAACAAAATAAAGTTGAAATATTTTAAATATTTTTTGATTTCTGCTGTCATTCTCTGTTCTCCGTGTGCCAAATCGATAGCTGTGAACTAAAAGCCTCTCTTCTGTGGGAGAGAGGCTTTTAGGTTAGAATATGTAGGTTGATTCTACTGCATTATGTAATATTAGCACGTTAATATTGTTAGATTGATTGATGCTTCTAATAATATTAGATGACAGTAAACGTGTCAATCAATGTTCGTTGAGATTCAGTACAGTTTGCTGAAGTCCAGTTATCTTCTCCCTGCTCTAATATAGATCTGTTCAAAAAAAACAAACATAAAAACAAGGATGGATCAACCTGAATTTTCCTGCTGAATTTACTAAACATTTCTAAAACACTGGTTAACATTTGCACTCTTTATGATCACCTATAGGTTATTTTAAAGTAAAAATGATATATTTAATTTAGTTCTTGACGAGGATTGGGATGAGTGCCATCCATTTATTCAACTCTTCAAAATGATCAATAGTTATAGTTATAATGATAAATAGTTATAATAATAAATAGTTGTGATACCATCCATCAAATCATATATTCTCTCACTAAATGAGTAGTGATAGAATAAGTGCTGATATGTTGGATTGAGGACATAGATAACTTTCTTAATTCACAAATGTATAAATCAAAGATTACTTTTCCCCCCACTGAATCACCATTGCTTATTCATAGGAATGTGCTTTGGTAGTTTAATGTATCCCTTGGGGGTTATTCAGCTGTATGAATTTAATATTTAAATCAAATTTCTGTAATGTAAAATCTGGCCCATTAAAGTCACCAACTGCTAACCAATATTAAAGCTATATTTCAGTTGTAACCTCAGCCTTTTGCTCTTATCAGGTCTTTTGCTGAGCTATGAACACTTCATAATTTTTCCATACTTTACCTCTCCCAATTATTTATGTGGCTGATAATTAAAAAGATCTATGGATTGATAGTGACATATATTTGTAATCAATTGTAAGCCTAGTTTATGTAAACATTTCATTCTATAATTCTGTTTAAAATCAGGCCTACATCTATCTCAATTTCCTTGTCTTGTTCAACCTGAATGCATCAGCCAGAAGACATTCATATTAATCAAAATGTTGCTTCATGGAGGGTTAGACTTCCAGTCAGTCCTGCCCTTTGAGATTATATATAAATATCTACCTGAAACAGTTCCTGCCTCTGAGTTACTGATTCTTTTCCACAACAAAACCTGCAGGACCTGTTCCAGCAATGGGGGAATCTTACATCATAAGTATAGATTTTGGAACCACATACAGTGGATATGCCTTCAGTTTGACATCCAGAGAAGAAGAAGTAGACCCCCATGTGAAGTTTTGGGGTGAAGAAGTTGGACTAGAAACCCCAAAGACTCCAACCTGCATCCTGTTTGATGAACATCAACAGTTTGTCAGCTTTGGATACAAAGCCAGACAGACTTATTTAAAGAACTCAGGCAGAGATTCCAGAGCAAAGTTCTTCTTTGATTGCTTTAAGATGTCGCTATACCCTCCTGACTACCAGTAGTTCATTTTTGTCCTCTGTAGAGGACATTTCTAAACTTGAATATCTCCCACCCCCTACATTCTACTGAATTAATTCATTTTGGTATCTGGAGAGGACATTTAGGGCTTTTCAATGATACCACATCTGAAGGGGTGGGACTTTTGTACGTACCTTTTTCTAATTCATAAAAATTGCATTCATCAGTAAGAACACATTTTATAGGTAGAGACAAAGTAAGTGCATAAAACAGTTTGTGAAGAAACAACAAATAGACATTTGAACTTATAGCTCACAAAAAGATGGAAACAAACAAGGGGTATGTTTAACTATAGATAAATTGGAAGAATAAAAAAAATTGGAAGAATTTACTTGTGTTGAAACTTTGACATGAATTAAAATGAATGCAATTATCAAATATCCACAGATAGTTACCACAGACCTGACAATTAAAGCAGCCAATGGGAGAGAAATGAAGGCTCTGAAGGTTTTTGCAGAAGCTTTTAGATTCCTGAAATAAGACGCACTGAAAACCATTCAGCAAAACACTGAAGGAATGAAGTTCACAGCCTCTGACTTCACTTGGGTTCTGACTGTTCCTGCCATCTGGGATCATTCAGCCAAACAGTTCATGAGAGAAGCTGCAACCAGGTAACCCACAGACTGTTAGACACCACAGTGGTAACATCTGCTTATTGTTACACAACATACTTATTTTTTTTATTTCTTGCAGGCAGGAATTGTGACAGCTCTAAACAATCTGGTGTTTGCTCTGGAACCAGAAGCAGCTTCAGTTTACTGTAAGAAACTACCATCTGAGGGTTTCATAGCAGAAAACAGAGGTGAAAGCAAACTGGACCAATCTCCAGGAACTCAATACATCATTGTTGATTGTGGAGGTTTGACATTTTCAATGGTGTTTGTTTTAAATGAATATGAGGAGTTTATTAGAATTTTATTTGAATTAAAGTGATGATGTAATTATTTGTAACAATTTATGTTTGGAAGCACCTGTTTCCAAAAAAATGTGGCAACATTTTCAGTGGTTAGAATAAATAACTTCTTCTGGTAGTTCCTTGGGTCACATTATTTGGGAAAACACATTTTACTTCCCCTAACATAGTTAGCATTAGTTAGCATTGACTATGAAACCAAACATATTCTGCTCATTTTCTACTTCTAGTACACTTGGTTCAAATGTAATTCAGCAATATCTCATGAATTATGGGAATTAATATTTGCTGTAAGAGTACATAAAAACATTAACTAAGAGACTTCTGAATTTACTTTAAAAAGTTGTATCTACCTTTTCCACCTTCTTTCATTCTTTCATCTTACCCTCGTTGGCAGACATAATGCCATCCATCCATCCATCCATCTTCTTCCGCTTATCCGGGATCGGGTCGCGGGGGCAGCAGCTTCAGAAGGCATAATGCCACAGAAAAATAATACTTCTGCATAAACCTCAAACACATTTAGCACTTACAAATCTATCTCTACATAAACTAGAGACATGTAGAAAAATACTGCCGCATGAGTGCCACAATTCATACATACATTTGTACTGTACAACACCACAGATTGAGAAACAAACCATATGCAACTTGAATGTTAAAACAATGACCATACATTCCAACTATTACACAGTAGTAAAATATAAGCTAAATTTGTTCATATTTAAGTTCATACAAGTAGTAAGTAGATATATTTGTTTATATTTAAGTCCATATGAGTCGTTATAAGATACATTTGTTTATACTTAAGTTGCACACAAACTGTAAGATACATACTATCTGCAGGACACAACTGATGGTTAGATACACAGAAAGAAAGGTGAAAACTGAAGATAAATATAAGATATATGCAAGAGAAACAATAAAGGAGAAGAGAACACAACCATTAAGGATTATTTAGCACCTCTGAGAAGTCATGAGGTCTGTTTAGTTTATGCTTATTTTCTGTGTTTAACTGTTAGTTATAAAGTATAAGAATTTGTCCTGATATGGTACTTTGTTGTTGTTCTCTGTTGTGAGGAGTTCTCAAGGGTTGTCTAAACCAAAAAAAAAAAAAACGTTTTATAAATCTGTCATGCCAAAATCCTTGAGGGTGCTACAATATATATTTGTGTATAGGTATATACATATATATGTATATGTGCATGCAGAGATGCACAACAGACAGGAGATTTAATGTAATGCTGCTAATGTGGCTTAAGTAGCTCTTCCATTTCGTGTTTGTTGAGTTTTTAATAAGAGCCACAGAAACTTTTTTGGTCGCTGGAGTTTATGGGACCAGATTTTCAGGTCTCCGCATGGCTGCACACATTAACTCAGTGACCAAGTGGACAAAGCATTTGATGTGGTTTGATGCATAGTGTACCCAAAAAATACTAAAAATAATAAAATAATATAAAACCAGTGTGATGCATCACTATGAGGCGAGCACAAAAGCTTCTCACCAGGCTGAACTTGCATGATGAGGTTAGTGCTGGTTTGTTAACCACTGACACACCGGCCAACTGGGAGCACATACATAAACGTTACAGGGAAGACAGAGCCACATGCTGGGCAGGGTGTTGAGATGTAAACATCCCACTTAATTCTTTGTTCACAAAAATAAATTATTCTCACCGCGACCTCAAAACACACCTCTGAAAGCGGGTATGTTTATTCCTGCGGTTCACATAGAGCTGTGCAATTAGAGCAACATTGGGTTTTAAACTCTTACCTTGATGTGGAGTTCTCCAAAGAAACATAATTCCTCACAGGGGGTTCATGTAAATATTCATACAGATCAACCTGTGTCCAGTTTGAGTGAAAGGAGGCACGCGATCTGCTCTGAGGTAAACTTCATAGATCAAGAAAAGCATGGTGTACCACTGGATTTATAATACATTGGGGGAAACCCTAGTTTCAGTCATAATATTCACCATTACCTTTATGTTTTTAGATGAATATATGCTCTTTTCGGAAGTGAAAACATTATGTTGATAATCTTTATGGTTTTCCCTCAGTTTCCCTCTAAGCGCCCCAAAGTTTGAAAGAAACTAGAAAGGAAGAACTCATTAGTGTGAAATTTGTTTTTCTTCTTTTTCAGGAAGATAAATGGTTGATTTTTTTTTAACTCTCCCTCATGGTTACACATTGTCCTCTACAGTCAACATATTTAATCATGTTAGCCCCATCTGTTGGTTTTCTTGAAATATTTTTAGAGTTGCTGTAGGACAGACACTTTTCTGTCAGAGCACACAGAAGCTGTTACAAAAATGGAAGCCTTGGACATTCATGTAACAGAGTTTTGTGATCTGAGTAGGTTTGAGTGCTGGCCTTTTGACTTTTGCTGAATGTCTTGCCCCTCTCTCACAACCCACTGTCCTTTCAACTGAATGAATGAAGGCCACTAGAGCCAAAAAATATCTTTAAAAAAAGTGGTCCTAGTGTTTTTCAATTTGGATATCTTATGATTAGATGTTAAAAGAACTGTATCTATTTGTAGACCGTGGATTAGTAAATAAATCTGAATAAATGGTTGCTATTTTTATTCTATCCATCCATTGTTCATAGAATAAAACTGAAAATTAAATCAGCATTAATTAGAGAAAATCTGAGAAAAAGCTGTTCAAAGGAGTTCAGCAGTTGTTAAATTTATTTCCAAAGCTGTAAAACAGAATAAGAGTTGGGCTAAAACTTACAATTTTGCTATACATCTATAATAACCACTAATTGGCAAGCACACTGATAGCAGAGACTCATACATTTTAATATCCATGTTTTGTTGGTGACAGTTTGATTAAGAAAGTTTGATTAAGAAAGAGAATTTGAACATAAAGTATAAACAGCAGTCAGTTTTTCACAACCTCCTCTGTGTGTTTCAGGAGGAACCATTGACATCACTGTTCATGAAGTCCTTGAAGGAGGATTTCTGAAGGAGCTGCACAAAACCTCTGGGAACAATCTGGGAGGACAAACTGTGGACAGAAAATTTAAAGAGTTCCTCAGAGACATATTCTCTCCTGACGTCTGGAACGAGTATGAAGAAAAATATCCCAGTGAGGTTCAGAAAATTATGTGTGACTTCACAATTTTCAAAAGGAACGATGATTATATAGAAATCATCTGTCCACTGAATCTAATAATGATGGATCAGAAAAAAACAGGACATAGTAGAATACTTTAAACGAGTCCAAGGAGCATCTTATGATGAGGGATCAATCAAAAATATTTAAGAAGAGACTAAGATCTCTTTTTGAAGAGAGTCTGTGGAGCATCACTAACAGTCTCAGAGAAATCTTGTGCAAAATATGCAGCATTAAATACATTCTGTTAGTGGGAGGTTTTGCTGAAAGCCAGATTCTACAGAAACACATTACTGATGAGTTTATTGACAATTGCAAAGTTCTGTGTCCATTTAGGCCCCAAGAAACCATTATGAAGGGAGCTGTTGAGTTTGGAAGAAACCAAGGCACAGTGGCATCAAGAAAAAGTGGCTATACTTTCGGGATAGGTCTCTCAGAACAGTTTGATAAGTTGAAGCACAAAGAGGACAAGAAATACACAAATAAAGATGGTGTCATCTTGTGTGGTGATCTTTTTGGCAAACTGATTGAAATTGATGAGGATATTGGTTGGAATGAAGCCAGAAAGGTTGCATATCCTTTAGAAAGAGACCAAACACAAGTAATTCTTGCATTTTATCGGATAAAGAAAAAAAAATCCCATGTATGTAGATGAGGCAGGTGTGGAAAAAATTGGCTCATTTGTTATTGAGTCACTTGATACAACACTTGGAATGGACCGTTTGATTGACCTAGAAATAAAATTTGGCTTCACAGAACTGAGAGCAACAGGCACTGACAGAGAGTCAGGCTTAAAATGTACAGTCAACTTAAACTTCATGACAAATTAATTATGCTTACAGAAAAAACAAAACAAAACTGTTGAGCTTTGAAATAACTCATTGGACTAGTTTTTCTGTTTTAGTTTAACTTTGCTCCTATTTCCCAAATAAATGAAGTACACTCAAGAAACCTCTATAGAAATTAAATGAGTACAGTTCATTTTAAATTTGGTGTGGAGGGAAAATAATGTGACAAACAATAAATTACTTAGTTTGTTCTTCATTGGTTCAAAGATGGCCACTTCTGTCTTGACAGAATGTAAAAGCAATACAATAAAATGTGAACAAGGTTTTAGCATCATTCAGAGAAGTAGTACTTCTTGAATTTGTTCTGCTTTATAAATGAGCATTGTTGAGTGTCATTGACATTAAAGCAAAACGATGCAAAATACAGACTAATGTGAAGAATAAAAGGCCAGTATCCATGGAATAATGTCATAATCAATTTTATGGCATGCAAAATATTCAGAAACCATAAAAATGATTTGACACTTTATCACTGTTTGAGTCTTTGAATGAATACATCTATATGTATATAGACACACACATGCAAACAAGACTGACAAGACTTCTGTATTTCAAAAATCTCACAATGTTTTGATCCATTTTTTTATCAAGTAAAAATGAAAGCCTAAATAAGTGTAAATGGGTTTATGAAAACCACATTATGATATTTAGGTGTCACAATCCTATGGAGTTGGAGATTTGTTGCAATGTTTTTTGGTTTCATTCTTCATTTTTAGTCCTGCTCCATTGGGTTATTTCCTCTTGTTTATTGTAGTGAACTCTGGTTGAGTCATTTTCTGTAAGCTCTCCAGCTTGTCCAATAATTCTCACCTTCTTGTTCCTTGTTAGATCCTTTTGCCGTCATGCCAGTTGGTTCTGATTGTTGGTTCATACTATAATGTTATGGCTCTTGCTGCTTACATATCCACTTTTCTTGAATATATTTTTACTAGAAAAATATTGTGCTTTCCTTTTTCTTCCATTTGGGTCCTCCTCCATAGGAGCAAGATATGAAGAATAAAAAGAAGACTTAGACGAGTTCAGTACTTCTCAAACTGGGGCACGCCCCCACTAGGGGGCCTTGGTGAAGTATCAGGGGAGAAGCAAGACTTTATAATTGTCTTTATTCATGTTTAACTGATAAACAAGCCTCTGGTCACTAGGTCGCAGCAGTGTTCAAACTAATTAACAGGCTGCCTGTCAAAGCCAGAAAATCACTAGTTTCACACTGTAGTCAAAGGTTAATGGAGAATTAAAGGTTGCTATTAATAAAACAAATCATCGCACCAGACTCTGTTTATGTGTGCTTTATTTGGGCCAATGTTGGAGGGTCCTGGGCACTGCTGCATTCCATTTGACAAATACATTTCTTTTTGATAAAAACATACCTTAGTGCAAACCAGCCAAACAACATAATTATTAACTATTAACAAAATTATATTCTTCTACAAGGTTGGCCAAATTAGTTGTAATATGAGATCCTATATCTCACATTCTGAACCACAAAGCATTTTTAAAAATAGATCCAGGGGTATTTTCATATGTCATATCATATTTCGTTTAACTTTTACATTTGCACTGACAAGCATTGGGGAGAATACACAAACTGACCTTTTGACCAGTCCATATCTGATGGGAACTGTATAACTTGGTGTATAACTGTATAACAGTTTTTATTCTGTTCAATTATTTACAGGTTACCAGCAGACCTCATCTATTTTACTGTAAACAACTTAACATCAGATAAATGTTTATGATGCAAACACATTACAGCCTCTCTGAAGGTTGTTGTGTCATTAAAATGTCACATACCTGCAATAAAACTGGCTTGTTTCACATAACAATAAAATACTAAAACATATGTGGTAAGAGACATCATTTTCTAACACATGTTTTGCCTTGAATATAAAAGTGAACAAAGTGTAGGTGTTATCTCTCCAGACTCGTTTGACAACTTGAAGTCACAATTACACATGCTAAAACTCCTGACATTCCCTTGCCAAACTATTAAGGCTATCCTAAATGATATTCACTCTTTTGGAAACATTTTTAATGTTATTTACATGTTGCTTATTAAAATAGCTGGCCATTATGATATTGGCTATGGACCATTATGTGGTTAATATGTTCATGTTCTTTTTCTTTAATGGTTTCAAAAAAGACATTACATCGGTGTTGTATATCATAGCTAAGAGCCTTTATGCCTGAAGTGATCCTGAATAAAAGGTATCACTGCAGAATGTGCTCATAGCCATTCTGCTGCTTGAAGATTCAAAGTATTCCAGGAATGATCAAACATAAAAATTCCAGATACAGGAAGCTGTTTGTGTGTGTTCTGAAACCCATAAAGAGACACGGTGACTATAAAACACTCTATTGCTTTTGATTTCCCCCAGATCATGTGCACCAGTCTGTAATATGGGCTTTTTTAAGATAAGTAACATTTATCACACCTTAACTTTGAACTCTGAGTTTTTAAAGTCAAGTAAAAGCCCAGTTCTGTTGTGTCTCTGGCTGCACAAGTGTGGCACAAGTCTGGTTCTACGGTTCTGTTGGGTTTCAATCTGTTGTTCAGATGTTCTTCAGCTCTTTGGATCGTTTGAACAAACTGTAAGTTTACTTTGTTTTCAACTTGAAGTTTGTCTATAGGAGCTTACCTACTTGTTTCTGTTCTCTGTTTAAAGAAAATGTTCACATCTAAATTTAGCTCAAAGTTTTATTTCTCTGATGTTTGAAAGCTAATCTAAAGGATTATTAAATTATTGATAAAGTGAAAGAAAAACACAATGAACAAAGGTTTAGCATGGGGAGAAGACTAAACAAGCTTTTACGTTCATATAAAAACATGATAAAAATCTTATGTAACATTTCAAATAAAATAAACATGTTTATTAACACAAAAAATAAGGATATAAACAATGACATGTTTCATGTTGAATGATTATGCTCAAATTTGCATGAACAGCTCATGCTACAGAGATCCAAGGTTTACAATTTAAGTCTATTTCTTTGAATGTAAAATCAATTTACTCAAGTAAAAAAAAAAAAGTACTGTACAGTAAAACAACTCTTATGAGCATCTTCCCCCTCCCAAAAAGTTACTCAAGTAAATACATATAACCAGCACAACCCACTTTTGAACATAGATAACAATATGAGTAGCCTATTCTTGTTAACAAGCTTACTGTGATTTATTGTCATTAGCTAGTCATCATTTAGCTAACATTAATACCAGGATCTAAACATTACTCCACTCATTGATTAGTTTGGGGGTAGGGAATATATGCAAAGGTTTTTGTCTTTTGCTGGTTTGCTGCCATGATTCCAACACATACCAGTGTGCTACTCTGTGCAGCAGGTCTACGTTGTTGCTGCACAGGTAAAATACCAGCGTGAGCATCTTGGCACTCATTTTGCATTTTAAGGTGGCTCAGAAAGACACGTTGCAACATGTCTTAAGCAGTTGAGACTGCTGAAAACAGTACAGGAGAAAGAGGAGACTGATACAGGAAGTGCAGGAGCTTCTACTGCATCAAATCGAGATATGAATAATAGAAAGCTGGCCACTCTGAGGTAAAAATGATAGAAATAGCTTCCATTCCAGGGGGCATGGGTAACTGTGTGCAGGCAATGCCCCCCATTGCCCACCCATGCTGCCAGTGTCTGACTACATTCACCTGACATTTATATAAAGCAGAGAAGAATAATGTAAAGGATGATCAAAGTTGATGTGCAGTTGAATGAGGTGTGTTTCCTCTGCAGGTGAAGGTAGAAAGTGATGTGACAGTATGGATCAGTGTGAGGATAGAAAGGAGGAAGTCCCTCCCTCTAAAACCACTTTGTGTGGGGAAGATGAGAGCCAGATCAAAGGTCAGAGGTGAGTCCAGCATCTCTAATTGTCCACAGCCCTTTTCACACAGCTTTCTCTAGATCAGGCCAAAACAGGCATGGTTATGAAGCTGCTGCTGCTCCTCTTTGGTGCTTCATCCAGACTGAACAGACTAAGATTCATTGGTAACACTTTATTTGAAGGGGGTGAATAAGACTGTCATGACACTGTCATAAAAATGACATAACACATGTCATGAACATGAATAAGTCTTCATGAATATTTATGACTGTTGTCATAAAGCGTCATTTGGTAAATTATGACACTTTTAATACAAAGTTGACATTATTCAAAATGTCTTTGTTATGACAACTTGACATTAAC
>NW_006800239.1:431141-435806 GCF_000485575.1 Poecilia formosa
AAACAGATTCCCAAAATTGAAGTAGGGCGGAACAGCTCCAAAACATATGACTGAGAGATGCTGGGGCCACACCCCAATTCACCCAGCTTGAATCCACATCTGGAAAGATTTGAGCCAGTTTGCTTTTGGACCAGTGTGCTCTGTGGACAACTTTACACTGAATAATTCTATGTCGGGCACAAATTGATGAAGTGTGAATGCGTTCTAGAATAGTTTGCCACATTTCATTATCAATCTCTGTGTTAAGATCATCAGACCAAGTAGCTTGAAGTTGGCCAGGCCCAGGAGTCACATTGGACGTTAAGAGGTTGTATATTTTCGATATAGTACCCTTTGGAGAGGGACTAATTTCTAGTAGTTGATCAACCATATTGGGGGCAGGAATTATTGGAAAACCTGGGAAACGATGACGAATAAAGTCCCTAACTTGTAGAAATCTAAAAAAATGGACAGTTGGCAAGTTAAAATTTGAAGATAATTGAGCAAATGAGGCAAAAGTACCGTCCAAGTATAGATCTTTCAGAGAAGAAAGCCCATGGCTTTTCCAAACTGAAAAAGTTTTATCAATGAGTGAAGGTGGAAATAGAGGATTAGAGTTTAGTGGTGATAAAAGAGGTATTCTCTGGATCCCAAGATGTTGCCTAATCTGAGCCCATATTCTAAGGCAGTTCCTAACAATTATATTGTTAGTGTAAGTTATGGGAGATGTTGCACAGGGAAGGCATAAAAGAGAGTACAAGGAAGCAGAGCTACATGAGGCCTCTTCTATTGGTAACCATTTGGGAGTCTCGCAGTTTGCATTGCACCAAAATAACATTGTACGAATATTAACAGACCAATAATAGCATAAGAAATTTGGTGTGGCAAGCCCTCCCATTTCCTTACTTTTCTGTAGGATACTCTTTCTCTCTCTCTGTCATTTAAGCACACCCGTTGCCATGGCAACCTCCTGTGCTCCACAAGCCGACCAGAGATTACGTTAAAAACATTCAGTCCGTTACGATATTAGGTTTGCAGGCCAGGCTTGATATTTATTTTGCGATCATTAATAACCCTCCCTGAACACAGCGGTAGTTGATTAGTTAATTTTAAACTCCTGCTCTGCTCGTTATTTTGGTAATGGAACCGAAACGCACAGAATTGCGCAACAACTTGTTGAACAATAATCACTGAGATTATTATTGTTGTTGGGTCATTAATTTGAACACGTTTTGTTGATTGTTTTGTTGTTGTACTTTAATAAAGTTACGAACATTTTGATAATCTAATCAGAGAAGGACATGCTGGTCTCAGCCTCCTGGCGGTGTTCAGTTTGTCACCTAATGCCGAGATCGACTCAAAACCTTCCGCGATCGACGTGTTGCAGCGCTGCTCTAGCAAAGCACGAACAGTTCAGAAACAATATGAAATGGGAAAAAAGGTATTCATTAACTGATTAAGTCGTGTTTTAGATTGTTCTTGAAAAACTAATCAGTCACGGCTGATTAGTGGGTGCAACACAGCTGCACAGTGAACCCATTGATTTTTTACAGCAGACATCCGCTCCCCTCTCTTGCAGGAACTGCGAACCCCCGCTAGATCTTTTAGGGGTACGCAGTACCCTGCCGTACCCCCTTACTTTCACCTCTATTCGAAATATTTTAGTAATAAGAATAATTGTAAATTCCAATAAAAAACGTAACAAGTAAGGGAAAAACAACTAGAACAGTTAGAAAACAGCTATGGTAACACTTTATTTGAAGGGGGGTGAATAAGACTGACATGACACNTCTAACCAGAGTTTCAATACATCCATCTAGTTCAGTGGTTCTTAACCTTTTTTGAGGTACCGAACCCACCAGTTTCATATGCGCATTCACTGAACCCTTCTGTAGTGTTAAATAAAATATGATTCCCCCCCAAATTCAAGACCCAACTAGATTCTAGTTGGGTCACCCCATGATCACTAAGTCTTCTTAAAAGGTAGAGTCTCTGAGAACAGTTCTCAGCGATTCTTGAGAATAGGAACAAAACAGGTCCTATGGATAAAGCACAAAATTTGAATAAAATATACACAAAATATATTTTTTTCAAATATCTGACTCAACTAACCTGGGTCATGTGAGCACAACAATGTATGTTTTCCAGGTATTTGCTGAATTTTTTATTTTTTATTTTAAACATTGTAGTTGATGGATGATGCCTGTAAAATCCCTTGTCCAGGAGCAGAACTCAATACATTATAATACTAAAATTATATATTGTGAGAATTAAGTATAAGTAGTCATATAAATAATTATAGAGGTATCAATAAATTGAATTAAAAATAATTTTTAGATATTTTCCAACTCCACTGAAATTTGTCCCTAGTTTTTGTCAACACCGTCAGAAATGAAAAGAATGTAAAAAAAATCAGGCATTATTGGGGGGCACCAGAAATTCTGAGGACCCCATGACGTCGTCTTTTCTCTTCCTTTGCTAAGAGAGCTAGTTAGCTCCGGTTAGCTTATGTTATTCTTTAGTTTTTTCTTCTGTTTTATCCCTAAGTTGCTTGTCACAACCATGATGTGTCAACTCCATAACTGATAATTTACAAAACTTTGATGACATTTTGTGAAATAAAAGCTTAATTTTGGTAAACCACCTTCAGAATAACATCATATAAATTGAGGTAGTTTTGGCTTTTTTTCAACTCCGTCAGATGTCAAATCCCTTTTTGAGTTTTTGTGACTCTTTCAGTGAAATTGTTGTCAAATCTCACTTAAATGTGCAATTAATTCATTTTAATGTATTTTACGTAAATTGCATTACTTCACATGTATCAGGTTTTTCATTTTATTCACTAGTTTGTTACCACCTTCAGTTCTGTGTCAACTCCATCGTGCACTGTCAACTCTGTCAGATGGCCTTTTTGTTGTTTTTGTTTTAAATAATATTTCTTTTATTTCTTGAGAAGCGTTGTCTGTAAAATGAGTAAAAATATCATTAATAGGGTCATTAAAATTTTTTTTCATTTTATTTTTGTCAGATTGTGATGACAACGTTCTAGGTCAGGTCAATTAAAAATGTAATTTAAAAAAAAAAATGTTGCAACTGGGAGCCTGTACCTTAGCATCTTTACATTTCCTAAACATTATTTGTGATATATGCATACATAAGGTTGAGAAATAACAAAACAAAAATTATGGGAAAATTAAAACCCATTTTGTCCCTATTCTCAAGAATCACTGTTCTTCAAAATATAGTCAGTGTTTTCAGCAAAGTTGAGCTGACTGTCCAGGAACGACCCAAGGTATTTAAAATTTGNATGACACTTTTAATACAAAGTTGACATTATTCAAAATGTCTTTGTTATGACAACTTGACATTAACCAAGAAATCATTACTGATATAGATTTCTTATAAAATAATTACTGATTGCACTTTAAAAATAAGGTAACTTTATGTTATTAAAGGTAAAGTTTAAACAGTAATGATTTCTTATTCATCCACACTGACAGACATACCAAGGTTACTTAGGTTAAGATAAGATAGTTCTTTATTCATCCCATTTCAAATATCCTGTGGGATCCACAAAAGTTACACATACCCATGATCTTAGTGATCAAAATACAAACAATAAAAATACAGTATGATGATCATTGTGCAAAAAGTCTCAATGGCAGTCACTAGTTGAGAATCAGAAGAATCTACGGGTTTGAAGGAGTTTTGACAAATGCACTAAAGCTTTGAGTAAAAGATTTAAATAACCTAGTGCTGTTGTCATACAGTAAAAAAAATGAAGGGAACAAGGATAAGCCCTTCCACCTTCCTCTCAATGGAACTTATATATTATGTTTCTCCAAAATCTAAAGAGATCAAAAGATGGTTCATAAAACATGAACATATCTCCTTCAGTCACTTTACTATAGGTCAGGGATTGTAGAGGAATATAATTATATTAATAGTTAAAAGTCACGTTGTTGGTTGATACACATTAAGATATGTTTTTACTGAAAAGAAATGTACTGTGTCAAATGTACTGGGTCAATCTGACCTAGAAGTCAGAAAGGAATTCAGATTGGAGAGATGTGGAATAAGCAATCACCAAAGAGGGAAAGGTTAAGTTGTTGTGCAAGAAACTTCTGGCAAACGTCTTTTCCTGCTTGCGTGCAAAGGAGTCAGCCAGGACTGGGAAAGAATCTTTGTTTGGACAGATAAAGAACTAACAATTTGACTAATAGTTCTTCTGATGGAGCAGATTTGATTTCCAGGAGGTCAACCTTTAATTCTCAGAACTTCCAACACACATCCAGTGTAAGACGGAGCCAGAAGTGCTACGCAAGCGAGGTTTGGTAACGCCATTGGTCAAAGCTTTCCAATACACAACAGTAGGGCTGGAATGGTATAAAACCCTGATGTCAGAAGTAAGAGACAAGACATTTTGGATTCTGAGACGATGAAAATGAGATGATGAAAATGTAATGTGTGAATCCGCAGCTGTTGTTGTTGCACAACACCTCCCCCCCCCTTCTCTCTCTCTACTTCCCCTTGTCAGAGGAGGGAGATGTCCTACCAGCTCTCCATCTAACGGGTGAATTGAGTTTCCTAAATCTGCCGAGATTTACCCTACCCAGAACTGAAGTAAACTCTGTTTAAGCTGGGTGCGAGAAAGACTAGCCTGGTTTCTGACGACCTTCATCCAGA
>NW_006800239.1:436951-451184 GCF_000485575.1 Poecilia formosa
TACCCTACCCAGAACTGAAGTAAACTCTGTTTAAGCTGGGTGCGAGAAAGACTAGCCTGGTTTCTGACGACCTTCTGTCAGACTATGATTTTTTATGATTAAATAGAAAAAAGTAGAATTAAAGCAGGACACAATAACAACACACACAACCAGATTAATTTTATTACCGTCTGACTCTACTGTTGGGGTCTTGATGTCACCTGTGTAATCAGTTTTAAAGATAACTTTATTTATTGTTATTATTAAACTAAAATCTCCAGCATGGGGAAGTGGGATGAGCTCGACTTTTCTCGACACTGTGCATTAAATGTCTTCCTGTTTGTCTATGAGCCGGAGAGAATGGAGTTTGTGTATCATTTCTTTATTTATATATTTCATGAGTTTAGCACCTTTAAAATCCTCAATAGGATCCCCAAACTTTTTCCTGTGAGGGCCATATAACTTTTTCCTTCTCTGGTGGGGGGCCGGAGTCAGTTTGTAACAGAAAAAGTGTGACAGTTGCAGGAGTGCCTAAATGTAAAAATTTATTGTTTTCCAGAAAGCTCAATCAAATAACCCTCTCTGGGATCTTCACAGAAAAAAATCCAGGAAGGATTATAGTCCGTATTTTCCAAACTATGAGCCGCACCGGACTATAAACCACAACCCCAAAGTTTTTAAAAAAAAGAAAACCAGTAAACATGCACATATAAGCCTCAGATATCTCTGCCGCTCCAGGTTTTCCACAACGATGCAGCAGCAGAGGGGGGCAGACACCCAAAATTCGACACCCTGAAGTGATTGCTAATCCATTAACAAACCAGCTTCAGTCTTACAACATAAATACATTAAAACATATATTTGTTGCTGGACTTTACACTTTATGGACGTTTTGTGTTTAATGCAGTTTTCCTTGAAGTGATAAGGTGTTTCACTAGGTTAGCAAGCTTAGGCTCTACTGTAGCTACCCTTTCTCTTGTTTTTTCTCCATCTCTGCCTTAATCTCCTCCTTTTTCCTGCTCTGTGTATCAGATGTTTAGAGACTCATCTGCCTGCGTTAGTGATAATGGTAATACATTTACTGTTCTTGTATATTTGGAAGTGTTGTTGGAAAATCAGCAGATAGTTGAGGCCCCGAGAGCCAGAACAGGTGACATCGAATCCTACCTGGAACTCTTGTTAATTGTAAATAAATGACACAGTGACCATTTCTGTATTTATTGTGGAGGTTCCTCCATCTTTTCCCTAGTGATAGAGATTTTTTGGTATTATCATTTTGTTATTACTTTAGTTCATATTCAGTCTAATGTTAATCAGTATTATTGTGATTTTTAGTTTAAAGTGTTCTCTTCCTTATGTGTGTATAAACTGACCTGGAGGTTACGACTGACTGTTTCATCTTCATGTGAGACAGTTAACTCTGTGTTTCCCAGACCTTAATTCTTATCAACCAGAATACCTCCTAACTGCCTGTGAGCAGTCGTATTTTGTCTCTTGTTTATCCTCCCTCTTTGTTGACAGTTTGACCGAGATTTGAACTGGGCTCAGACTGTAGATCAGATATCACACCTGGAACTGAGTTGCTGGTTTGTTTAGGTTAAATGTTGTACGACCTCTGTTGTTTTCCTGACTGCCCCCTGTGACTGTTTTACTTTGACAATAAAAGAAGGAGCTCACGTGAAAGCAGATCAGAACTCTCTGTCAGCAGCTCGGAGGAGAATGTTGATGGAGATTTCTCCTTTTGCAAAAGTTTTGTCATAAAATTCATATACGTTGTCTGTGGTTCTTTATGTAGGTTCGAGAAAAATACCTAACACCTAGTGTTAGTGTAAGAGTGAAAATTGGAGTCATGAAAATGTAAATGTTTTGGAAATGTTTTATTTTGAAAGGCTCCCTGGATGGGGGAAGAGGGAAAGTTCGGTGACAGCTGATTGAGTAGAGGTAAAGAAATAAAATGTTCGACTCTGAGAAAGAGCTCAATTGTTTCTGTGGATTATTCTACAAAGGAGAATCACAGACACCCACAAATCTTACATTAGTATTTATTTAAATGTAATAATTTCACTTTTTCTTTGGTGGTGGTTATTGCATTAGGTTGTTTACTAATTTGGGTGCACACATTTAGTAAACACCTTATGTTTATTTAGATCATTAACTATTTTGTTTTGCTGAGTTTGAAGGACTGGCTGGCAGACGATGATTTGTTGAAAGGCAAACCAGGAAGTGGAACAGTCCATCAAGCTGCTGGAAGCAGGGGACTTGATGTGGAAAAAATATGCCTCTCTACAACTGTTAAAATATTTTTGGTGTTAGGTTATTAGTTGTGTTAAAGTCAAAATGTTTTAGATTAAATTAGTTATTTATGTTTATACATTGTCTCATCTCTCACCCCTCCTCGTTTGTGTAGGCTAGCCTTTGTGTATAAACTCCCCTGTGTGTGTTCATTGTGTGAGGTCAGTTTTTAGTTTGTTATCCTGAGTTATGTCTGCCTTAGTTGATTTCTTTTGGGCCCATTTTGCAATATTTTTGAGATGTGTTGAAAGCCTTTGTTAAGATTTTTTTGAAAAATAAATAGAAGATATTTTTTATATATGCCTTTGTCCTTGTGCCTTACTGGTCGGACCATAACATTATATTGTTTTTAGTTTAAGTATGTTTGACATTTTAAATAAAATATGAGAACATTATTTGTTTGTTTTCTTTCAGCCTCTTGTCTCTTTTTATCAACATAATAATTTTTAGAGTGCCAGAGGATCCCAGATCCTCGTCTGTCAATAATTGTCCTGTTAATCACCACAACCTATAAAGGCTAACCTGAAGTGATATTATGGAGTAGAAAACAGGAACGTATCACATTGAAGGAATCAAAATAGTTTGCGCCATGTAAAAATAAAATAAAACGACAACAAAAAATGTAATAAAAGAATAACAAATATGATTTCCCGGCAGGCTTTACATAATAACCTGAACATAAAAGGGGAGCAGAGTCTAAACAGCATCCCAACATTTTGACAATTGTAGTCTGCATGGTGCTGCAGTGTTTAACAGTTCATAGGAAGATACAGCAATATTTGCATCTACTCTTTATTGTACATAGTAGTTACAAATACTGTTAATCCATATGTTTTTGTTTATTTGTTTTTAGCTTTTCTGGGATCAGGACAGGAAAATTCAATTTTTGAAAGGAAAGTCAGAGATTTTTTCATCTTGTGACTCTCCAGTTCCCTCTATGGGATGACAGAAATACTGCCAGGCAAACTTTATGTTGTTCAGTTCAAATGAATTCAGTTCAATATAATTTAAATTATACTCATCCATCCATGTCTGCATCGTATTCTTCTTGTAGGGCCATGGAGCAGAAGGCGTCTATCTCCAGGAGACAAAGGACAAGAAGTGGGGAACAACACAAACATTTTCCAAATTACATAGTTACATAGTTATTCAGTCGAATAAATTCAGATTCATATAAATTTGTTCCAATTAATTAAATAAGTTTCAAGTGAATCCTCATGCAGTCAGGTTGAGTTTATAATGACAGTTGGCTGTGATGGTCTTTTTAGTGAAGCTTGATTAAGTAAAAACAATCCCTTGAGTTTTGAATTTCTAGTAAAACAAAAAGATTGATACATACAGGTACCTTTCAATGAATTAGAATATCTGTTTTGATAAAGATCACTTGTGTCACAGTCACAACAGAGACGGTCGGAGGATTTTCTCTTTCCTTTAGAAAATAATCTTTTAGCAGGTATTAAACATACTTTTCTCTAGGCCCATATTTCTGTATTAAAATATTTTTAATTTCTTTGATGTAATATTACAATCTCAATGAAAATCAGAATATGTCTGAATGCTGAAAATCAAAATAGTTAAAAGAGTTTGAAAAAAGTTTGCTTGTACTTAGACTCTACGGAAGTTGCAAAAATCGTCAAGAAAAGTCGAGATCATCCCACTTCCCCATGCTGGAGATTTTAGTTTAATAGTAACAATAAATAAAGTTACCTTTAAAATTAATCACACAAGTGACATCAAGACCCAACAGTAGAGTCAGACTGTAATAAAATTTATCTGGTTGTGTGTGTTGTTATTGTGTCCTGCAAACTTTGCTTTAATTCTACTTTTTTCTGTTTAATCATAAAAAATCATAGTCAGATAGAAACAGTTTCATGAAACAAGAAGAGCAGGTTTCCTGAAGAAAGAGGAAGAAAGCTTCCAGCCTGAATATGTATAAAAATAGTTCAGAGTACTCCTTATTTCAAAGCATTAAAGGGTTACAGAATAAAATCTAAACATTTTGAATAACTGGATAAAACCCAGAGTAAAATACTTATATTAATATTGTAGTAACTAATAAGTAATGGTTATAATATTATAAATGAATGCTAAATCAGAGAAACTAAAAGGTTATAAATGTGATTTTGACATTGAACTTGAAATGGTGTAAAATGTGTAACAGTAATTAAAGGTCACTGATGTTGTGTAGGAGGTAGATGGTAGGTGAAAGGTCAGGGGAAAAAGAGGAACTGATGGGAGAGCAGAGCTGACCAAGGCCTTATTGTTGAACTTAAACTTTCCTAAGAAAAGGTTGGGCAGGCAACAGACGCAAGAGGACTGTTGAGCAACTTGGGACATTAGAACAGACATCATGTCTCCAAGATGGTGATGGATATGAGATCATCGGTCCAAGCAGTCGGCCAATGAGACAGGCACAGCAACAAAGCTAGCCAATGCAAATGCACCAAAAGCTGGATAAACCTTTTATAAGGTGGGTGCAAAAGAGGAATCTTAAGTTGGATCCTTCAGGCAGCTTCGAGCCAAGATCGAGATGTAGAAGAGAAGAAGAAGAAGAGCCGGAGCCACAGAGCCGAAGACTGTTCTGCACATGGGGACCAACCCGTTAGCCCCGCAACATGTGGCTTCAAATTGCACTTCTCTCATCAGCTGGGTTTGGGACCCCAAAGACAAAGACCAAGGCAAAGATGAAGATAAAGACAAAGATAAAGAACAAAGGCAAAGAGGAAAAACTGGTGCCTTCCTTCTGTGAGACCAGCTCGTCTACATCTCCATGGACCAGAAAGATCGTGAGACGAGGAGAAAGGAGCTTCAGAGCTGCAAGACCAGAAGCTAAGGACCTCTACGCACTTTAGGGAATTAGGGAAGTCACCCTAATACCCGAGACCTACTGCTCTAAGTCAGTACTCTTCCTGCCATCACCCAAGTCCTGTTTGACCTTACCATCGAAGCAGAGATGGAAGCTCATCAGACCTGTAGGGACGTCTGCCCTCGTCGATCAGCGCTGTGAGCTTCCTGCTGCTGCAACACCTTCTTCATCATCAGGCCAGTTCTGGGGTTCAAGATGCCAGACTCCGTCCGTCTCTCTCAAAGTTTCCCTTATTTAGTTCACAGTGTCAGCATTAGGGAAAGATAGGCTAGATTATTGATTTTACTTATTTGATTATTTCTGTTACTGATTTAAGCTGTACTGACCCTTGCAAAATTGCCTTACTAATAAAATATTTAGCATTAAGAAAATCTAAAAGATGTTGTGAACATTCAATTAATGAGTCACATTAAAGTTCTTTGATGGTCATAAAATAGCTATGATGTTTGATTCTGGGGAGGAAAAGTGGAAAATGTTTTATAGGTTGCTTTTAGCCAAAACAACACCCTTGGGACTCGCCCGAGTCACTAAAACCTACCTGGTTCAGTAACAAGTGCAAGTTGTAATAAAGAGAAAGAGCGACCGGTAACAGATGTGCTCTGTGGAACTAGTTGGTTGCAGGCTGCTTAGTCTGGCTAATTCACAGGGTGAAAAAGGGTGGGACATCTGGATGAAGGTCGTCAGAAACCAGGCTAGTCTTTTCACCTGCTTAATCAGAGTTTACTTCAGTTCTGGACAGGGTAAATCCCAGCAGATTTAGTAAACTCAATTCACCCGTTAGACGGAGAGGTGGTAGCACATCTCCCTCCTCTCAGAAGGGGAAGTAGAGAGAGAAGGGGGTGGGGGGGCGTTGCGCAACAACAGGTCCCAAGCCCAACCTAGCAAGTCTGGCCACAGTGGCATTCCCTTGGACTCTGCACATCTGTCGAGTTGGGAATTTGCAGATCAGTGCTTTCTCATGAAAAGTGTTCCTATTACAATGCATTTACCTATGGGTGGTAGTGTAATGCAACAAAAAAAATGCTATTTGCCTTTTCAAACAGTTCTAGTATATGCCAAAATTATAGAAAAAAAGTAATACAATCCATATTCAGTGATAAAAATTCCAGTCAGATCAATTGGAAGTGCCTTATTTACTTATATGTGATGGTTTTCCAATAATAAAAAAGACTGCCCTTATTTTTTTTAAATTTGCAAAACTGACCCAAATTAATAAATTCATTAAAAATTAATATTTTAACATTAAATTACCAACATTTTCTCAGAAGGCCATTTCTACATATGAATTATGATAGGTATTTTCTGAACCTACATAAAAGAATCACAGACAACATATATACATTTTCTGGCCAAACTTTTGCAAAAAGAGAAAACTCAGCAAACTGCTCCTCCGAGTCGTTCACAGAGCATTCTGCCCTCTATCAGGTAGTGCAGGCCTTTTATTTGGGAAAAGGAAGAATGTAAAAGATAAACAGCAAGAGACAGATGGCAAACTCTATCTACACACACAGTTCATCTAGCCCATTCCCTTGAGAGTGATTTCTCCCAAAGGTGGAGGGAACGATCAGTTCTTGGAACACAGATACTTGGTACCAAAAGTATTCAACACATCAGACATAAAGTTTTAGCACAGACAAGAAAATCACATCAATACTGATTAATATAAGACTGATTAATAATCTGAAGTTATAATAAATGTATGATATATAAATGTAAAAATTATAACACAAAAAATCCCAACAAATTAATTATTTTATTTGCATGTCCCTGGATCAAATACATTATCAAAAGAAAAAAAAAAAAGAATGAAATTTTAAAACATCCATATTTTATCTAGAAATGATCAAAGTTACACTAGATCATATGGAATAATATCAAACTTTCATTGTGTTCATAGATGCAATGTTTTTTTTTAAAGAAACATTAATTCCCATTTTACACCATACTGAAAATTTTATAAATTTATTTCAAAATTCTTTCATCAAAAAATAATAAAAAATATTCTATGCATGATCATATCCTTTTACTTCCATGTCCCTAGATAAAATGATCTTTCATTAAAAAAGTTAACAGTTTTTTAATAACATATACAGAGCTAAGTTAATAAATTCATGTAAAACAATTCACATTATATCAATAAAAGAAATATTTCTGCCTTGTCCACGACGTCAAGCTTTTATCATGTCCAGATTTACTCATATTTTTTCAAAAATAATTAACTTCTCTTTCACTCCATACTGAATTTAATAAATTTATGGGAATACACATTTAATCCACAAAACATTCCAAAATATTCTCAAATAACCATAACTACATAACATCAACATATTAAAATGTCAAAAGAGTATGCTTCTTTTTAAGAGAAAACTGTTAACCATAATTTCATACTGCAGTTATCCAAATTAAAACATATAATAAAACCATAAATATCAAAACCTGACAGAAAATTCTCACTTGGTCATGTAAGAGGAATAACAAGTTCAGTGTTTTCTGAATAAAAAACACTGAACTAATCACCATTTAATGCAATGCTCAAATTATTTTTTTAATTTTGAAAAATTAAATTTCCAAGATCATAACCAAATATAAGTTTTAATTTAATAAAAAAACTGAAAATTAATCATAAAATTTCCCTTTAGAACTTTTCTAAAAATTAAAGGTTAGTGAGATAAATCCCTCCCACTTCGACCAATAATTACCAGTAAGTCTCAGGGTTGTGTCCTGAAGATAGAAGTTTCACGAAAATACATCAAACCATTTTGGCAAAATAAATTTTTCCTTCTTAAAGTGTCCCCTAATATTAGATCATGCTATAAAGAGACACATACACTTCCTTTGATTTAGACACCGTTGGTGAAAACTAGTGAAAGTCTTAAGCTGCTGTAAATTTAGGCACAATAAACTTTTTACTGTCAAAAACTACACTGAACAAAGATATAGACACCCCATGTCAAATATGAGAGTATATAACATTTTTGTTACACAATATATAGAGAAACTCAAAATATATTTTCAGTAATTACTGATTTTCATATCAGTAGTGATAACATCGTGGTATGGCCATTTGTAGCGGATTGACAGTTCTTTGAACATGATGGGGGTCAGGTTGAGGAATTTGCAGAAAAGCAAGTTGGCTTCTTGTAGGGCCTACAAGAAGCCAACTTGCTTTTCTGCAAATTCCTCAACCTACAATGTAGGCAGTTACAGACAGTCTGAGGTGTGATGCATATGTTGTGCAGACCAATAGTCTCATCAACCGTGTGTGTCGCTAGTTTTAGATACATCCCATGGACGAGTCGAATGTGGCGATCTGGTGCTGAAGTGGTCACACGTGGCCAATGGCGATGAGGTTGATTTGCAGTAGTGCCAGTATGTTGGAAATTGGAAACGAATTCTTAGATGGCTGATGGTCCGATAATGGACATTGAGCTGTGCAGCTGCTGCTCTGGTGGACATCCCTGTATCCAACATGCCAAAGGCACGCTCCTGCATAACTTTCGGGATCGTGCAAGTTATGTGGGATAACTTGTACATAACTTATATGAGTTTTGCCTCACGTCATCTGAGACATTATGACTTGTGACAAAATTTTACATTTTGGGGTGGCTTTTTATTGTCCAGCTGTTGTTGATTTTGTCTGATCACCCACTGGACATGCCCCACCCATGCACTGAGTAAAACAATAACTCTGAGTAATGGTCAATGACAGCAAGTTGGATTAAAAATTATACACAAATCAAGAGAAATATTACTTTTATACAATAAAATGTCAGCAAATGCTAATTTACAGTTGTTAACTCCACATGGTGACAATATTTGACATGGGACGTTTATATTTTTGTTCCGTATAAGATTTTTCATGCATATATTATAAATTAGCATACTTTTTGAAAGTTTACTCAAATTTAATTATTAAAATAGCACTAAATAGAGGTCAAAGTTTGTGATCTTTTCTCAATTCGCAGGGCGCTCAACTGTATAAGAGCTGTTATAAAAATAACGTTTTACAAACTTAAAGTTTTACTTAGTTCAGAGGTCAAATGTATTATAGTATAAGCCTTACACACTTTATTATCTCATAAAGATAAAGTGAAAAATTATTATAATAAAAATTATCCAAAATTTGACCTCAGGGTGTGATTTTGAGCATTGGTATTGTATAAATCCATATGTTATGCAAATATATACTTTTGGACCCTGCAGGACCCTGTTAAACCCAAATTATAAACTCAATACACAGTAATAGGTTGTAAATTCTTGTTGTGAAGTAATTAATTATAGTGGAGAATATGTTTTTTTAAGAGAAAATTGTTAACTATAGGAATTTTCTCTGTTGAATAGTTTAGTTTTGTGCTCAACAAGCACCAAAACATTTGTTGTTGCATTGCTTGCACAATTTTTATATGTTTCTTTTCTACATTGTTTTGTTGTCTTGGGGTGTAGACATTATGCATCAAGTTTCATGTTGATCCACTTTATAATGTGGGAAGAGTAATCAAAACGAGATTTTTCCACTTCTTGTAATAAAGCAAAATAATTTTGTGAAGCAGAAATGGACATAGCGAAGCCAAAACACATTATCCTTTGCAATAGCGGCCCAAAGGTATTGAGAGGTATGAATATTTTTTTGCCTGAGTAGGGATCGGAATTTCTAGTGGGCTTCCTTGTTGGATGTTTTCCAGCATTTTCTATTTTCTATGCCTATGTGTTTTAGAGGAGAAAAATAGTAACAAAGAACTACAATGAGATCTCCTGGTCTGCTAAAGCAGGCACAGAGACATGCCTTGAATTTTCCATTCGGCTCACTCTATGGACCTGTGATGAGCTTGATTCTTGAAATGTTTGTGGTAAAAAATCCCATTTATCTGCTGATCCAGGGTGATTTTCCCAGTCAGGGCGAAAAGGAGGATTGTTTAAAGCCATCAAGCAGGCCAACCAGTACCATTCAGCCCTCAGAGACTTCATAACCTTAGCCTTTTCACTAAGTGATGTTGAGAGGTTCTGTGGATAAGAAACAATTTAGACATTACATACATTTAAAAAAATGTTTTGCAAAAATGTTCTTGTGAAATCTTTTGGCAGTGTCTCTGTGTATTGGACTAAAATGTATGTAATTGTTAATCAAACCTGTGACTGATGATCTGGTTTCTTATTGTAGAAACATAGTTGGAGATTCTGAATAGTCAACTGCTTGTACTCCTTGTCCTAGAAAACAAGCACTCATTTCATTAAAAAAATCAGACTTGCATTTCATTTCCTGTATTTATTTTAGTCTTGATGTCCACTACCTTTGAAGAATCTCTTGCAGGTTCAACATTTTCCAGTTGAAACACTTTAGCAATTTCTTGCTTCTTTTTCTCCATATCTTCATTTGCTCTCTCAAACTCAGACTAGAAATTGAAACAAAAAGTTTAAAAAAATGCCTGGCTTTTAAAACTAGTTGTAATAAGAAATAAGAATGAACATCAAATGTGTTTGTATCAACAATATTTTACCTGAATGTATTTTTTGATGTCATTTGGTTTAAAGGGAATTGACTGCAGATAATTTTTTTTTTGTTTCCAGTCAAAACACAGTTCTCTGTAGAAATCTATCAATATTGGCTTATTAACTGGGTTTTTTAGGTTGATGGTTTTTCCTGTTTCAAGTGAAAGAGCAACCTCTCCTGCTATTCTGTTGAAACAAACAAACAAATACAACAGTTACTTTGTCAACCTCCATTGATGAATGATTTTTTTTAACACTATCTTACCCCATTCAGATTTCTTTGTTTACTTTTTTGTCACTTGTTTTAGATCTTGTAGCTAATTCTAATATACAAAGCACAATGCTATTTTCAGGACTTTAGACCTCAGGGGATAACCAACTGTAAACACAAAGATTTGGGAACATGCTCGACAGTATAACCAAAGAATCTAGCAAAAACAAATAGACAAAAATAAATGACTATAGATTTTTAAACTAGACAGAGGCTGCAGCACTGGTAGAAAGTAAAAGCCTAAAGTTAAACAGAAGAAATTGGAGCATATAGCCCAGCAGAATTAAACCATAAGCACAGGAAAAATCAAATGCACAAACCCATAACAGAATTCAACCCAACATGAGAATGATACAATATACCAACCAAAGGAATGTAGAAACAAGGACAACAGAAAATATTGAAGCAGAGGAAATACAGAGTCCAAGAAATTACAGATTTCAAAATAAATATCTGAAGAGGACAGAATAACTAGAATAGAAGAAATATAGTCTTTATTGTCTCTGGGTTTGGAAATTGAGGCGAACCAGCAGCAAAGTGACAAGAAATTGAAGTATGTAGATTCCCACAAAGTTAAAAATATAAAAACAGAATTAAGAATACTATACTGCACAGTAATGGTAAAGTGGCTTAAAACTACAGTTCAGATAAATATATAAATAAAGAACACAGGCACGAGAAGCAACTATGAAAAAAATCAAAGTGCAAGTCTTCTTTACAGAACTGTTTTAAGTTCATATCTTTTGGAAATCAGAGCACAGATTTCCCAAAATGTTATATTTTGGTTTTGAGCCAGTTAGATGTGGACCTTAGAGGAGGTAAACTTGGTTAACTATTGGAACCAGTTAAATTGGAGCTATTCACTAAAGTGATGAGTTCACAAGAATCAAGCAGTAACTTGATAGTGAGTTGACTCCCAAGTACACTTTTTTCCATAGTGTCTGCTAACTAGTTACAGAATTAATCCCTATCCTCAGCAACTGGAGCCCCAACAGTAAATGTGGTACTTCTGGGAAAGTTCAACATTGTACAGTGTTGATGGTGGATGATAACTCTCAGTTTTTCAATGGAGTCCCAAAGCCTTTAAAAATGACTATCTATCCTATGTGTCTGTCTGTCTGTCTACACACAAACACATATATATGCATGTATTTAATTTAATTAATAATTTTACAATACCTGCTTTTGAAGGATTTTAGTTGTTGCTTTGTTGACAGTAGTTCAGTCCTTTGAAAAGTGGGATAAGAAGAAACATTATCATCTGTCCAACCATCAGGTATAACGATCTAGTGGCAGCTTCTGACAAAGGCGACATGGGCAACCGCCCAGGGTGGCATCGTGTGTGTGTGTGTGTGTGTGTGTATGTGGGTCTTTATACAAAGCTTAGAATATTAAATAAAAAATGTGAAATAAAATGAAGTAATTATGAACATATATGCCCAATAACACATTTGTTGATACAGTTTTGAAATTGTAAAAATCTGAGGGTCTGAAATATAGTAAAAAAACAAAACAAAAGAAAACAGCTGCTGAACCATATAAGGTGCAAAATGAAGTGCAAAGTTTTCTGGTACTGAACAGACACTAAACACTAGAAAAGGTGGGGATCAAGAACAGTGAAATTAGAATGGACATCCCACAGTCAAAGCCACAGTCACCACTAGTGGTCGAGAGTGAGAACATTAAAGCCTCTGGGGACTTTCAGATCCAAACAGGTGACAGGTGATGGGCTTTTTGATTAAGCAATAAAATATATTCTTTTATAAAATCACTAAACACAGTATTGGAACATTTTTGTTGGTGGGGTGAGGCTAATAAAGGAAAGAAGACTTGGCAGAGAAAACACATAGAATAACAATGACAATGTTAATGTTAATTACAGTGACTTCATTATTTCATAAGAGAAAGCATGCTGTGAACATAACAGTTAACAGAGACAAATTATGGGTTTAGAACAATGAACATATAAATAAATAAATAAATAAATAAATAAATAAATAATTTTACAATACCAGACTTTGTCGTATTTTTGTTTTTCATCGTGTATCTCTTTTTCAGCCCTGTGAAATAAACACAAGTTCTGTGGTGAGCATGAAAACCAGACTGAAAGCCATCAAAGCGGTGGTTATCATGAGGGAGCTATTTAACTGTTGAAACAGCTTTTTCAATTATTTTATTTATGAATGGGAGGTCGGAGATCAGCCTGTAATTCTACAGTAGTGATTTGTCAAGATTGTTCTTTTCTATCAGTGATTTCATAACTGCTGTTTTTATAGCCTGAGAAAAAAAAACCCTGATGAAAGCGATGAGTTTACTATTTGGGTCAGCTCATTTGTAGTTATAGGCAGGATTTTATAAAAGAAATGTATAGATCGGATATCCAGACAGCAGAAACTGGAGCTTAACTGATTTGTAGTTTCTTCTAAGGTTTTATAATTAAGTAGTTGAAATTGAGTCACTTTTTCTGCATTTAATTTTTTCTGTATTACGGTCGTTACTTTTTATTTGTCTGATATTAAAATATATTTTATTATTTGAAACAAAGTGTGACAAAGAAAGCAAAAATAGATTAAATTAATGTACTTCTGTTTACTTACCAGTTTGCCAATAGTTACAAGATTGGTTTAAAATGCAATACAGTAGATATACATGTATTTTTTGTTTTATTTAATAATGATTTTACCATACCTTCTTAGCAGGTCCTTAGTTTTCTGTAGCTCAGCCCTTTGAAATAGACACCATGTGTGAACAAAACAAGAAACATTTTAAGTCATCCAATCTCAGCTATAAACACCTATGCACTTTATTTTACATTTTGCATGGCTTCTAGTATTAAATTAAAAATATTAAATGCAGAAACAATTCATGAAAATGTAAGACAAATATCAGGGTTTTTTTTACTTTCGTTTTCTGTTGTAAAATTCTGAATGTCTGCCACAGAGCAAAAACAACAACAAAAAAACCCAGCTGTACATCAGGTGCAGAACGAAGTGCAGTGACACTAAACACTAGAAAATGTGAGGAACAAGAACCATGAAATAGAATGTTTCAAGTCAAAGCCACAGTCACCTGTAGTGGTTGAGAGTGAGAACATTAAAGTCTTTGGAGACTTTCAGATCCAAACTGGTGACAGCTGATGGTTTTTTTTTTGATTAAGCACTAATAGACATTCTTTTATAAAATTTTATAAAAGAATCACTAAACATGATTAGTGATTCTGTAGAATCACTAATCTACAGATTAGTAGGTCTAATCTACTAGATCTACTAATGATCTATTAGTGATTCTGTAGAATCACTAATCATGACCCCACCCATAGGCGTAGGAAGCGGGGGGGA
>NW_006800239.1:452900-486414 GCF_000485575.1 Poecilia formosa
GAATGCAGGGCTGGAAAGTGAGACTGAGTTAACAGTGAGGAGCTAAGGTGTCTGTTAGACGTGAAAAGTATACCGTATTTTCTGCACTATAAGGCGCACCGGATTATAAGGCGCACCTTCAATGAATGGCTGATTTTAAAACTTTTTTCATATATAAGGCGCACTGCATTATAAGGCGCGTAGAATAGACGCTACAGTAGAGGCTGGAGTTACGCTATGCATCCACTAGATGGAGCTGCACTAAACGGAATGTCAACAAAACAGTCCGACTCCGGTCGGCGAGGAGAGCCTTCCGCGACTGGGCCGGGGCGTGGCCGGACGATGATCACCCTTCTCTGTTCGCGCACAGCATGTTTGTGGTGCTAAATGACCTGCAGACGACCTGATTCTAGACGGTCGGTAGGTAGATAGGTCAGTCAAACTTCATTAATAGATCACAAACCAGCGTTCTGACAACTATCCCAGCATGCACCGCGCGCTTCTTCTTCTACCGGGGAAAATGAAGTCGGCGGCTGCTTGCCGTAGTTGCATGACCTGTTGTGGCTCAATATTGGTCCATATATAAGGCGCACCAGATGATAAGGCGCACTGTCGACTTTTGAGGACATTGAAGGTTTTTAGGTGCGCCTTATAGTACGGAAAATACGGTACTTTTTATTTATTTTGTAGATCAAACTGTTGCACTGATGTAGAGAGATGTTCAAGAAGAACAAAACTTGTTTTTTAGATTTTATTTTTGTTGGTCAAACTGCTGTATTGAGTTTAAAACTGCTGAGTCTTATTTTATGAGCTGTTTTCTACTTTGGTTTTAGAAAGAGGTAGAACCAGTTCAACTACCAGTCAATTTATATCAAATCTGTTAGCCTGTCTGTGCTACCAGAGTATTTAGATTATTGATACTGATTATTGATACTGATTATTGGATTGTAAATAGTAACGTGTTAGAATACTTGTTACTGAAACAAGGGTCAGATTAGAGTAACGCATTACTGATATGTTGATGGCATAAATAGTTTGACATTTCTGCTTAAGATATTTACTGATCTGTCAGGTTTCCGATATGCGTCCCCCCCAATGACAGACTCGTTCCTACGCCCTTGACCCCACCAACTTTTTTATGTTGGTGGGGTGAGGCTAATAAAGGAAAGAAGACTTGGCAGAGAAAACACATAGAATAACAATGACAATGTTAATGTTAATTACAGTGACTTCATTATTTCATAAGAGAAAGCATGCTGTGAACATAACAGTTAACAGAGACAAATTATGGGTTTAGAACAATGAACATATAAATAAATAAATAAATAAATAAATAAATAAATAATTTTACAATACCAGACTTTGTCGTATTTTTGTTTTTCATCGTGTATCTCTTTTTCAGCCCTGTGAAATAAACACAAGTTCTGTGGTGAGCATGAAAACCAGACTGAAAGCCATCAAAGCGGTGGTTATCATGAGGGAGCTATTTAACTGTTGAAACAGCTTTTTCAATTATTTTATTTATGAATGGGAGGTCGGAGATCAGCCTGTAATTCTACAGTAGTGATTTGTCAAGATTGTTCTTTTCTATCAGTGATTTCATAACTGCTGTTTTTATAGCCTGAGAAAAAAAAACCCCTGATGAAAGCGATGAGTTTACTATTTGGGTCAGCTCATTTGTAGTTATAGATATTAAAGCTGTAGTTATAGATATTTTTTGTGTGGTTATATTTAATAAAAAAAAGATACTGGAACTGGGGCTTGGTTCCTTGAGGGGGGTGTAGGGTCCTGGTGGGGTTTGGACTGAGGTCAGAAAAATCCAGAGAGAACGAGCGGTGAAGATTGCCAGGTAGTTGTTTTCGTTGGAGAGCAGACAAGTAGCAGCACAGACTTGTGAAGACAGAAAGTTTGTCTCCAGTCGTGGGATCATGAACCAGAGGTTTATTTATGGAGATTCTTGTTATCAAAGAGAAGGACTCAGGAGGCACAAAGGGTAACACCAAGAGCACCACTAGAGAATAGGCAAGATCACAGAGATAGGTTGAGAATAACACTCAGAAAACTCAGGAAGAGCAAACACTGAGGGACACAGAGTGCCAGGAGTGGTTAGCACTCAGGCATCAAAGAACTGGCGACAGGCTTCTCTTATACACTGGCTGACAATGCATATTAGTTACAGGTGTGTGGACTGAGCACCTGAGCCTGCCCTCCAGACAATGCAGCTTCTTACCTCCATCTGGTGGACGACTAGAGGAAATAGGAAAGAACCCCCACAGAAACCTAAACCCCAGCTTCCCAATATCCACCATCACTACTGGCATTGCAGAAGCTGTTATATGTATGTATAAACAGCCTTTTCACCCAACAGAGAAATGCACAATCTTTCAAAAAGTTTCTTGGGATCTCAAAAAGACAAGATCTTGAGAAAGTAAGTTGAAGGAGTCCCTACTCTCATCAAATAAAGTGTTACCAAAATGGTAATATATGAAAAGCACAATGTAATTAGTTTCACCAGTACAGTGTGTTGTAATGGATCTTTCAGTGTTCTGCCAACAGCCTGATGTGTTGGCAGTACTGTAGTGTGTATGACGCATGTAATGTACAAAATGGCAAAGAATAATAAGACATTAAGCAAAAAAGTGTACTTCAGTAGCAATTATAATAAACCAAAAGTGTAATTGTACCATACTGTAATCACACTACTAATATGTTAAATATGTATTTACAATATATTTAAAATACAATTTAAGTTTAAGTTAAATCTAATTCAATCACTAAAATAGTACACTCTAAATATACTAATCAAGCATGCTTTTAGTACATAAAAATAAGTACAATAAGTACTACTTAAGTTTGTCCCAAAAAAGTACGTTGTAAAAAAAAAAAAAAAAAAAATAAAATTCAAACTTGTAAATGTGTTTATTTCGCAGCTTTTTTTATTTTCTTTTTTAAAAATTGATTTCATAGATTTGAACGTCTATTTCTGCACATAGTTGGATGAGAAACCCTTTCTCACTGCAAAAAAGACAGTGATGAATCATTTGATTTATTTTTCTGATTTTTATACATGATTATTTTTGGCCATGCGCATTTTGTTCTGGCTTTTTTTTAGTGCTTTTGTGTTTTCCAGAGCATTTATGGCCTGCGTTGAATCCAAAACTGAAGACTTCTCCATCATTAAGTTACCTTTTTGAATATTTTTACTGACATTATTCTGCTTAATTACCCTTGATTGCATGCCATTTTCTACTGTCAATACCTGCTGGTCCAGGAGGAGTGAATGCTGCAAGTCAGTGACTTAATGCAATCTACTTAGAAATACACTTTTTAAACTACTTTGAAAGATTAGCTGAGCTTATTGTACTGATTGATAACAAGAATCAAATCTTGCTACATGGAATATTTAAAAAAAGAGAAAACAGAAAGCAAAGAGTGGAAAACAGCAAAATAATGTTAATTTTAGAGAAGGGGGAGTTCAGTTCTGATATGGATGCAAATAAAGTACTGATATTTGTGAAACTTTATTGAAGTTTCACTAATAATAAACTTAGTTTTAAATATTCTGCTATTAGAGCAAAAATAATCTAGTCCAGGTTTGAAAAGTCTAGGTGTTGTAGATTTTTAAATAGAGTAGATGAAAGATACTGAAGCTGGTGGAAAAAAATAGGTGGAATCACCCTTTAGTCATTTCCCGAATAGGAGGCTGCAATCAGAAACCAACTTCAACATTGTATTTCTTCACATAGTACCCTCATCTCAGACACTTCTACACTGTAGGAAACGTTGTAAATCGTCCTCCATGCCTCTCGTTTAGACTCCACTACCACTACTGGCATTGCAGAAACTGTATAAACAACCTTTTTACTCAAAAAAGGAATGTGCAATTTTTCAAAACGTTTCTTGGGATCTCGAGAAATTAAGTCGGGTTTGCTTTTTTTTCCCCTTCATGTCCCCTTAGGGGCTCTGTAGTAGCATATTTAGAAATCATTGTCATAAATTTTTCTAATTATTATGTCACCATATCTATATCTTTAACAATAAAAATCCATCCCAGTGCCCTTAGATCAAAAGGTTTTTTTTTTCCACACCAAAAACTGCAAATCTTAAAAATCTTATAAAATTCATAGTGGATCATAAAAATATTATCTGAGTGCATCTGTATCTGAAAGATTGAAAACATATTTCCATGTCCCTATGTTGGTGTCTTAGTGAAAAATTATCTGCTTTTTTAAACATTAATGGCAGTACCCAAATTATGAAAAATTATATAAATTACATATTCCAAGAAAATGTTTTTAGAAAAAAAACTACTCTAAGATGTCTGTCTGGTCTTTTTTTGAATAGAATCAGTGATCTACCATTTCCATTTGAATTCAATACTTCATCAATAATTTTTTTATATCAATTTTATTAGATAATAATCCTATTTTAATGCATAAATTAAAAAACCACAGCTCATCAGAAAAATATTCTTAGATGGACATGTCTACAAATGAAATCAAATACATTTTTAAAAATGTACCTAGATACAATGCTTTTTAAATAGGAAATTAACTACCATTTTTCACAGACTGACCAAAATAATTACATTAATCCATCCATCCATCATCTAACATGCTTAGCCTTGCGGGGTTGCGTGGGGGACTGGTGCCTATCTCCAGTAGACAAAGTTAATAACACCCATAATTGGTGTTAATAAGGTGAGTGTTTTAACTTGCCTCCTCCTTGTACACACAGAACCCTCAGGTGGATGAAGGTTTGAAGAGATTTCTTTAGCAGTGTCAGAGCTGACAGCTAAACAGTTAAATGTCGTTTCCGTATTTTCCAAAGCAGATCTGCAGAAGAAAATCAACAGTGTGACTCAAACATCAAGTTTTTACTGCAGTTTTTCTCAGTAGCTTTGGTGCATTTCTTGAATAATTTTTGACAGCTGCAAAACAATGTGTAAGTGCATTTCTCAAAACAATGTGGACACATAGTGAAACAGTATGAATTAACTGCAAAACCTAGTTTCTTTTTTTAAAATCATTATTCTATTTCTCAAAATTAAATATATGTGTCAATAAACATGCCATTACTTCCGAATGACAAGGCCTTGTTTCACAGTATTCCTAAAATTAATTAGTCATGTCAATATAGACATTTTGGAGGGATGTTCTGTTGTAAACTATGGCTAAAGTTTTGATGACTAGTATTGTCATTGTACTTATGGAATATCAATGGCAAAAGACTGGACAAGATTCACATTTACACTTTAATTTGTTAAACTATGCCATGGTGATTCATGGTGAACAAATTTGTCACTCTGTTTCATTGCAAATATTGGCTAAAATCAAAAGTTCATATTATTTCTTATGAATGTACATTCAGTATCCCATCTTTACAGAAAAAAAACATACAGGTAGAAATTTTTGCAAATTTCTTAAAAAAGACAAACTAAAATATCACATATTCATAAGTATTCAGACCCTTTGCTGTGACACTCAGATTTAACACACATTATGTCCATTACTTCTGATCCTCCTTGAGATGGTCCTCCTCCTTCTTTGGAATCCAGCTGTCTTTAATTAAACTTGATTAAGATAAACACACACCTGTTAATACAAGAACACACAGCTCAAAGTGCATGACAGAGCAAATGAGAATCATGAGGTGGAAGAAACTGGCCAAGGAGCTCAGAGACAGAATTGTGCCAAGGCACCGATTGGACCAAGGTTACAAAAGAACTTCTGTAGCAGTAAAGGTTCCAAAGAACACAGTGGCCTCCATAATCCTTAAATGAAAAAGGTTTGGGAAGACCAGAACTGGCCATCTAGTCAACCTCAAATTGGGCCAAAGGTTCATCTTCCAACAAGACAATGACCCTAAGCACCCAGCTGAAATTACAAAGGAGTTGCTTTGGAGCAACTCTGACCATTCTTCACTGGCCCAGTGAACACAGTTAAGCATCACTTAATTGAGGAATCCACCAATGTTCACCATCCAACCTGACAAAACTGGAGAGGACTTGCATGGAAGAGGATCCTCAAAGATCCTCAAATCCAAGTGTGAAAACTTGTTGCATCATTCCCTAGAACACAGGTGTCAAACTCCAGTCCTCAAGGGCCGGTGTCCTGCAACTTTTAGATGTGCCTCTGCTGCACCACACCTGAAGAGAATAATTATTAGCAAGGCTCTTTTTTTGTAGTCAGTGCCTCCTAACTACAATGTTTTAAGTGAAAATAGAAAACATAAAAAAGGAGGAGGCGTGGCTTCAATATTTAAGAATACCATAAACTAGTAAAATCTCTTTGGGTAATTTCACGTCTTTTGAGTATCTTGGAATTGAGGTAAAAGGCCACAAATTAACTTTGACACTAACTTTAAACAAAACTCCAACATATGTGGAAGGTTTCTTTACGGACTTGAATGAACTTTTATCTTTCATATCCATTGATTATGATCGTTTAATAATTGTCAGTGATTTCAACATTCATGTTGACAACCCCCAAGACCGAGGGGCAAAAAAGCTGTGTAATATATGAGAGAGTTTTGGTTTAACACAACATGTCAAACAAGCAACACACACTCATGGACACACACTGGACATGGTTATCAGAAAGGGTGTGAATATTTCCAATGTCTCTGTAACTGATGTCGCCCTGTCGGATCACTTTGCTGTTATCTTTGAATGTTCTTTATTTCTTTATCCGTTAACACACTTAGACAAACAGCTACTATATCAAAACGTACTTTCACAGAAAACACAGCAGAGACATTTAATCAAATCTAATCTTCTTCCTCGACCTTAAGCTATAATGACGTAGATAAGTCGGTAGATGATTTTCAGTGCAAACTTTCAGATATCATTGATTACATTGCCCCCATTAAAGTGAAGGTTGTGACTGGTAGGAAGAAATCTCCATGGAGAAATGCACAAACAGTTCTGTCTGCAAGACAACTCTGCCGTAGGGCCGAACGGAAATGGCGTAAAACTCAACTACACGTTTATTGTGACATCTACAAAGAAAGACTACGTAACTATCACACAACACTAAAACATGCAAGAGAGGCTTTCTTTGCAGATGTCATAAACAAAAACACTAACAACGCTCAAGCTTTATTTGCTACTGTTGACAGGCTCACAAACCCTCCTATGATGTTACCACCTGAACTTCAATCTAATGCCGCCTGCAACAAGTTTTCCAGTTTCTTTTCAGAGAAAATTCAAAAGATCAGAGGATTAATCTGCACATCCTCTCCAAAGCCAGTACCAATGCTGTGCCCAAACACAACAAATGCAGGAAAAATGACCCAATTTCAACTACTTCATTATAAAACCCTAGAAGAAATTATAAGTCAATTAAGCTCCAGTTCCTGCTGTCTGGATGTCCTACCCACACATTTCTTTATGAAAGTCATGCCTGTTGTTGCTAATGATCTGATTAAAATAGTGAACTCATCGCTCTCTTCAGGTGTTTTCCCCCAGGCTTTGAAAACAGCAGTAATCAAACCACTGATAAAAAAGAACAATCTGGACAAATCACTACTGCAGAATTACAGGCCGATCTCCAACCTCCCATTCATCAGCAAAGTTATTGAATAAGCTGTTTTTAAACAGTTATATAACTTCCTAACAATAATTAATCTGTTTGACTCCTTCCAGTCTGGTTTTTGTGCTCACCACAGCACGGAGACGGCCTAGTCAAAGTGTTCAATGATATCCATATAAATACAGACTGTGGGAGAACCACAGTGCTGGTTCTGTTGGACCGCAGTGCAGCTTTCGACACTGTTGACCACGACATTTTACTGAATCGACTGGAGAGTTGGGTCGGACTCTCCGGTCCAGTGCTCCACTGGTTTGAATCTTGCATAAAGAACAGGGATTTCTTGCTTCAGTTGGAAACTTCTCATCAGAGAGGTCAAAGGTTACATGTGGGGTACCCCAAGGTTAAATCCTAGGACTCCTTCTTTTCAATATTTATATGCTCCCGCTGGCTCAGGTTATAACAGGAAATAGGATTAGCTACCATAACTACGCGGATGATACACAGCTCTACATCACGATGTCACCAGGTGACCTTTGACCCCATCCAATCACTGAATAGATGCTTAGAACAGATAAATGTGTGGATGTGCCAAACCTTTCTCCAGTTGAACAGAAACAAAACTGAAGTTATTATCTTTGGACCTAAAGAGGAGCGAACTAGAATCAATGCACAGCTTCAGTTATTACAACTGAAAACCAGCGATCAGCCCGAAACCTGGGAGTAGTGATGGACTCTGACCTGAACCTTCAGAGCCACATTAATGTAACCCACGTGACCGCCATGACCCACCCACCTTCCCTTTAAGCCGTCCCTTTAACTTCTGGGACCCTCATGTGTATTTCCGGGGTTTCCATTGTGCTGCTGCTCACTGTTGGTTGTGGCGTCGGTTGTTAATAAAACAATCAGAAATCTCCAACTCGACTCATCACTGAACAAATTCATCCCTAAAACTTGAGGATCTGCGGTGAGTTGTTAAGTACCATCTGAACTTGATGTTGTATCTGCAATACTAGCGCCGCTAATGTATCCGCTGCAATTCTCACCAGGCTGGGCTTTGTTGACGCCTGGTATACCATTCTGATGAGAACAAGTTAACATTGCATCCACCTCCTCAGACAATCTGTTACTCGATGGTGAGTAAATATCCATTAATATGATGGGGCGTTATGGATTACTGTCGACGACATATTCGCGTTTGTAGATAGATTTTTACCCAGAATGCAAATGGAAAAAACCGTGAGCGAAACGGTGACTGGTACTGACTAGTATATATTCCATTGAGGGAAACTAAGTTTCATATCTGCTCAAGAGCGCCCCTGGTGGTTGAAGAAGAATCCACATATATACGAAAAAAAAAACACTGAATGCCGGACCAAATGAGGAGGTGGGCCGTAGTTTGGGGACCCCTGATCTAAAGGAAAAGAATAATTCTCCCGTTGCTCTTGGACTTCTTTTGAACTACATTTGGTTTTGAAGAATTATTATCTTTTCTTTGTTGGTTTATTTTTTCCCCCTCCTTGTTTCTTTTGAACAATTTATTTTTTTTAGTTTTTGCTGTTATTATTATTATTATTATTATTATTATTATTGTCATTATTATTTCCACTGCAATAAATAGTAATATGAACAATGCTCTTTGCATCAGTTGCATCAATTATCCACCCAATCATGACTCCATGCCGTACCTACTTCTGATTTTACAAAGTGGTTAACACTAAACCTTGCAGTCAGACCTGCGCATTTAATAAAAGCGTTACATTAAGACAGTCACAAAGTCGGCCTTCTATCACCTGAAGAACATCTCCAGGATTAGAGGACTAATGTCTCAACGCTTTAGTCGCATTGATTACTGCAACAGCGTCTTCACAGGTCTGACTAATAAATCAATCAAACAGCTGCAGCTGATCCAGAAGCTGCTGCTCGCGTTCTCACTAGAACCAGGAAGATGGAGCACATAACACCAGTTTTAAAGTCCCTACACTGGCTCCCTGTAGCTCAGAGAATAGACTTTAAAATACTGTTGTTAGTTTATAAATCACTGAACGGTTTAGCACCACAATACATTAAAGATCTGTTATTGCTGTACCAACCGTCTAGACCCCTCAGATCTTCTGGTTCTGGTCTGCTTTGCATCCCCAGAACCAGAACCAAACGAGGAGAAGCAGCATTCAGTTTCTATGCACCACAGATTTGGAACAAACTTCCAGAAAACTGTAAAACAGCTGAAACACTGGGTGCCTTTAAATCTCAACTCAAAACCCACCTGTTTAGAGTTGCTTATGGCTAAATTAGGATTAGACTGTGGGTTTTGATGTCTTCAATGTTTTTAATGTTCTTTAGTTTTTACGTCTTCGTTGTTTTTATCTTTACTTTTCATCTAGTTATTAACTTCTTTTTATTTCTCTTTCACACTGTCTATGTAAAGCCCTCCGGAAAACGTCCCAGTTCAACAAATCTATATCTAGGGGTGTGAGAATCCTTGTTAAATGACGTTTAACTAAAGTCCTACGGGGTTTAGAGTCCCAGTTGACGGCGTTTCAACTAAAAACCTAGAGGTTGGAGTCCTTGTCAAACGGTGTTTTTGACTAAAGTCCCAGAGGGTTAGAGCCCCAGTTACACGACATTTAACTGAAGTCCTAAAAGGGGTGCGGGTTTCAATGTTTTTATCTTTTTTAATCTTTTTCAAAATGTCTTTCTCTTTCTCACTGTTTATTCAATGTCACATGCTGTTTTTATTTTAATTATGTGAAGCACTTTGAAATGCCTTGCTGCTGAAATGTGCTATACACATAAAATTTGATTGATTGATCTGAAAAACATACCACATGGAATCTAAAGATAAATGCTCTTGAAGACATTTTGCACACAAAGCTTCTTTAATATTGTGGAGTATTAGTAAAAGAATAGAGATCACTGGAAGTAAAACAACAATGTGAATCTTGTAGAGAACCTCCCGAGGAAACTAAAGTTAGAATGATGTTAAGGAGCCCTTCAGACTCCAAAGATTTACAGCTCACTCAGTTGTTATTAGTGGAAATTCCTGAAACATGAACTGCAATAACTGTTAATGTCCAGCAGAGAGCAGAACAGCAGTGTTAAAACGACAATGATCAAAGCGTTTCCAGAGTCACATTCTTTAATGTCTTTAACATGTTTGGGATTTTATTTTACCAGCAATATCATCAACTTGAAAATTTGACGAATGAAAACTCCTTGAGAGTCACAGTCCAACGTATCATCACTACAGAGATGGTCGGAGTATTTTCTCTTTCTTCTGGAAACTGATGAGTTTCTGGTTTAGGAGCAGCAGGAGTCAACATGAACATTTTAACTGAGTGTAAAATTCAAGACAGCCTGATTTGGGTCAGATTCAACTGTTTCTGCTGTTTCTGGGTTGTTACCAACAAGCTTGGCAGTTATGATTCTGTCAATGCGTTAGCAGCTAGCAGAGACAGTTACAAACCTTAACAAGTTGTAGCAGCTACTTGGTCTAAATTAAGTCCAGTGTAATCAATTTGCCTGTCATCATCTGCTACAATTTAATCTTTCTATAAATAAATCTGTTCTAGCAAAGTGATTCTTTGAATAAATCACAGAGCTTCAGTCCATCATCTGGCACATTGTCACTGATACCCAATCTAGAATTTTTTCAAGATCAGGAATGATACAGATATTAATATTAGATCAGTGAATGTCTAGACAAGACCTGAAAAGATGTTCACAGACAATCACCATTAAATGTTTCTGTGCTTGAGCTGCTCTGCAATCTAGTAATGAAAGGAAAAAAAAACATCCATCACTGGAGTTCAGTCTTTTTGAAACTTTTTGTGAAGAAATAAAGACATTTCTTGTATTTTTAGGATGTTCAGTTCTGCAAGTTTCTTCAGCAACTGTCAGGTTTTTGTTTTCTTTTCCAGACCAGCAGAGATCACCTGATCTCCTTTTAACCTGACCCACCCGGTGTTCAGATGTCTCCTCTTCATCATTCACTCCTCCCATCCTGCTGAATCCTGATTTTTCCCAGTTTTTTTTTTCCTATGGAAAACATCTCAGCCTCCCATGGAGAGCTCTAATCTCTGAGTCAGGCCTGCCGTCAGCTGTCCTGCAGATTGATCAGCTGTCCTCAGATCAGCAGTCTGCAGCTCCCACAGGAAGTGACCTCAGCACCACAACCGGTCCACTCCACTGTCCAGGGTGGGATAGCAGGACATTGGAATAACCCCTCATCCTCAGAGACCTGATCAGTCCCTCCATCCTTCTGTCATCCATCCATCAGCTCTGCTCCATTAAGCTCAGTCACCAAACTGATGGCACCAAAAGATCTTAAAGATCATCTTCAGTTTTGTTTTTATTTTTTATATCTAACATATTTTCACATGTTCTGACCTCTGTGTTTTCTCTCAGTCTGACTCCAAACAGCAGCAACAGAAGCTGCTTCCAGCCTGTGATGAAGGTTTTATTTCCTGGACATCAGGATAATCAACCTGCAGCTCAGCTCTAATCCTTCTGAAGTCCACTTTTAATTCAGACGGACAAATTTCCCACTAAGTGTCCTTTAATCTGACAACAGATGTTGCTGTGTGTAAACCACAGCTGCTCAGGACCCGAGTGTTCGACAGGCCGGTCATGTGACCTCTGACCCAGAGATGAACCTGTTGATTCTGATTCTTTCAATCTGTTTCCTGATGAAACAGATTTAAGATGCAACACATTGAAGGTTTGATTTAAATTTCACATAAAACCTGTTTCACCATTTCTGATCAAATCTATATCACATCTATTGATTCATAACCTTAAATATGTTTTTTACAGACTGATTTCATTTCATTATTCATATCAGCTCAAGTGAGGCAGTAAACGAGTTCAACTGAAATCATTTGATCAATCTGAATACTGATTATAATGAAAAAAGAATGACTGTGACAGGAAATAATTTGTTTTTGTGTTAGCAATGGTTACATCCTAGTCAACATGTAGACTCATCATTGCTTTGCATTAAATGGCTTCACATGCAGGAAACTGAGCAGCTAAAACAAGTTCAAGGTGAGAAAAGTTTAGGAAATTAAAGCTTCAGCATGTAACTTTTATAAAAAAAAATTTTTTTGTTTTGTTTTGTTTTTTTACATATTTGTTAAAACTGTCACCATGTCCTGACAGTATAATATGAGACAGATAATCTGTGAAATAATTTAGGCTCTCTACCTCCTCCTAGTGGTTCTGCTTGGAGAATTACACCTCCTGATCAGAGGGCTGGTCAATAAAACAATAAAACTGTTTCTGTCACTGGCTGAAGATCAATTTATCAGAGATCAGTTTCAATGTTTGGTTATTTTGCAGTCTTTAAATAAATGCCTTTAAGTAATGACTGAGGTTTATTAATAACTCCCCTGCTCATCAGTTTATTTTTTAAATCTTATTTAAAGTTTGTTTCCAGTCACTGTGAACAGAAACGTTCAGTTTCAGCAGGTTTTACTTCTTGTTTTATGAACTTTTATGTTTTCACAGGAAGTCTTGGTTCCATCTCAGGTTATTCTGACTCTTCCTCCTTTACGTCACCAACAGCGCTCAGCTTTATTCAACATTTCTCTTCATCTCACAGAGGAGTTTTATTTAACTTTCCTTACTCTGATTCCAGTTTAACAGGAACCTTTAAATGATTTCACTGGATGTTACAGACAAACCTTTCACCATATGGGTGAATCTCTCAACAGGAAGCTGGGCGTTTATTAATGAGGCCTCCAGTGGTCATCAGGGACTTACCTCCAGTATCAGAGGGTCGGGGCCCACCGCCCTCCTCAACGCTCCATCTGCTCCCTGGTGGCGTTTGGCAGTCGGTTGGATCATGTGGCGCCTGCAGCTCACCGTGCACGATGATCTGCTCGTGTCGGAGGAAAAGTGTTTGAATAAATAAAACATCCTGAACACAACATGATCAACATGATGACAGACTGGTGTGAGTGGAGGATTTTCCTGCTTTTAATGTGCCAGATAAATGTTCCTGACAGCAGATAAATGTTCCTGACAGCAGATAAATGTTCCTGACAGCAGTTCCTTCAGTCAGTTATGCTTTCTATCAGGCAGAAGTTGCATATGTTGGACCTGTCCAAATCTGTGCAGAGAAACATGTGATCTGCCACATGATTCATTCATTCATTCAGCCGGTGGTGGTGAACATATTGTAGCTGCTCTGACCCCTCCAGCAGCACACAGATGGTCAGGATTCTGTTATTCAGAGAAAACAGGCAGAAATGTTTCAGGGAGAGCTGAGATCTGCTGAATCAGCCTTCTACTGTGGAAATGATCAAAGATCAATCATTTAAGTATTGGTGTTTGGGTTGAATGACAGATGGTGTGCAAAATGTAGAGATAAGAGAAGCAGAAGCAGAAGGGAAATCTAAGCTGATTAAACATTTTTTTCAGAATCAAAAACTTTATTGTAATTTATGAAAAGTAAAGTCCTGGGAATGTTGTAGTGATGTCAGGTGAAAACAAAGCTACAAAAGGTTAGTCAACACAAAGGCTAAACAAAGTCATATAACATTTATTAAATAGATTCTGGATGTATTGAGAAGTTCAAAAGGAGATAAAAACAAAAATGATGGGGAAGGAGCTGGCAGACTTACTGCAATGGGGAAGAAGTGGTTCCGGTTGTGTTGGGTTCCTCTCCCGGTGGATCAGAACCTTCTGCTGGAGGGATGGAACAGAACCAGGTCGGGTCCAGGATGAGAGGAACCGGGAGGATCTGTAGAAAAGACTGAAAGAAGCGACAGGAACATGTCAGGAGCATCTTTAACAAAACATGCAGGTCAGACATTTTACTGTCACGTTAGTTATACCAGACTGGTGCAGAAGTCAATTACAAATTCAGACACTGTGAAGGTTGCTAAGAACAGACAGAAGAACTGAAGGCAGGAGGTGAAGACCACCTTCCTCACCCAAAAGAAAGTGGCTGAAAATAATGTAATTTTAGGGAGAATATTGTAGATAAGAGATGATATTATAGGTAACTTAATATCATGATGCAGTAAAGGCAAAGCAACAGCAGGGGGCAGTAACACATCCTGATGAATCATAACTGACAACCTCATGAACTGATTATTTTGTGCTCATTGATCATAAAACTTATTTCCTAATTTTTTTATGGGTCAGAGTTCAAGATGTGATGAAAAAAAATCCAACATGAGAGCTGCAGATCGCTGATCAGATGCAAAGACATTTTTAATCATCACAGGAGATTCTCCAGCTCTCAGTTTTTGATGAGGTGGATCACCTTCATGGTTTACCTCCTGGAAAACAATGGGCTGCTTCTGCAGGGAAAGAGTCAATCAAGCTGCTTTCAGAATGCAGGAAACTTTTATTAAGTTTTATCAGCTTCAGAAACAGAAAACAGTTCCTCTATTTTCTGTCAGGAACAGTTTATAGAACGGCTTCTGTTGGACATTTTTAGCTTCAACTGCAGAGGAACCTCTGTGACAAAACTTTATTCTGCAAAAATATACACTGATTATTGTGAACAACATATTAAAATTATGGAGCAGGGGTGTCCAAACTTTTTATCAAGTGGGTTAAGAAAAATAAAAATAAAAAAATAAAATAAAAATAAAATCAAGCAAATAGTTTGTTTTCTGGAGTTTTTTTTTTTTTAAACAAATGTTATTCATTAAAGACCCAAAGCTTTAAATGGATTTTTGTACATTTGCTGTATTAAAAGAAATACATCTATGTTTCCGATTCTTTTGAGCTCAATTGAACAAATTTATTTTCAGTTGATAGAAGATGATTTAGGCCACTTTCTTTCAAAGTACTTGCTAAATTTAGTAAAGTTTAACACATTAAGTAAGAGCTAATTTGGGTGCAGCAGAATCAGCTTTTCAGTTAAAGTCTCTCCATAGATGTGCTTCTACTTATAGAAGAAGCACAGCTTCTATAGAAAGCTGTGTTGTAAAAAGATGCATCCTTTATGACATACTCAGCATTTTTCATTCTAAGAAAATTATGTTGGCAACAAATTTACCCTGATAAAAAAAAGTCTCCATCTGGGTCAACCACCTGAGATGTAGTAAATTTGTACAACACAAATTTGCTACAGCCAAATGACCAAGGGCCACAAATGGCTCCCAGGCCACATTTTTGGACACCAGAGGTGGAATATCTATTATGATTTGCAAAAGGACTAAATTATAAGATAAGTTTATGGATCCAGTTGAGGTTTTGGATCTCCATCAGCAGAAAGTTTCAGCTGAACAGTCAGAAGACCTTTGTCCACATGTTGACAGCTTAATTACAGCAGATTAATGAGATTAATGAGGGTGTGAGCATCTCTCAGAGGAAAACATCTTTCTGTAAATCTGTGAAAAACCCCGGGTGTGAACCTGGAGTGAGACCAGGATCATTACGGACCAATCAGAGCCTAAAACCGGCCGAGCTTTGGGACGGTTTCAGGAAACGTGTCGGGTCCTCGGAGGAGTGGCAGACATTAGTCATGTCGCTGCTGACAGCAGTGATTTATGCTCTGTGATGACAACAGGCCATTAGAAATCCCTGAACACCGAGCTGCGTTCACAACAAACACAAACAAACAAACAGCGACACTGTCGCTGATGGTCGAGGCGATGGAAACTCAGAAACCCAAACAGAGACGGAGGAGCGTCAAAGAGTCGAACAGGAAGCTTTTGACTCACCCACAACTTCACACTGAGCTCAGATGCTAACATGTTCCTGTTTCCATCTCAGGGTTCGAATCTAAACAGATCTAAACCACTGATCTAAGGAACACTGTGAAGTTTGAATGGAAACCTCGTACAAAGACAGTCTGGTAAAGATCTAAGGATCAAACCTGAGATTTACCAACTTTCCACTTTTCCTTCCTCTTTTCATGATCATGTTGGCTGATCACATGAACCAATCAGCTGATCTTCATGGCAACCTGAGCCACTTTTAGAGAGGTTGCTCAAATCTGCTCACTTGTTCTGCCTAAATTACACTCAGCACATTGAAGCTGATTTAAGTGATGATGTGATTTAAGTGTGAATAAAAAGGTAAACTGGTTTCCTGGATATCTTTGTCATGGCTCTTCCCCATCATACAGATATTTCAGGATGTTTTCATCCTGAAGGGTCGACTAGATGTAAATTAGAGACAGAAGAGTCTCTAAGAGTTTTACCTGCTGTAAAATATGATTAGGATCTCTGTTCATTTTTATTTCTTCCGTTTTATTATCTCTTCCATCTGTCACAGACTTTTCCATTGAAGTAATGTCTGAGTGTTTATAGCTTTCATGTTCCAGTTCTCTCACCCTCCTGCCTTACCAGGTAACTCCAGGTATGGAACTACTGTATGTCCTTCTCTTATCACCAAAATAAGTAATTTCTGTAAAATTTGGTTTTTGAGATGTGGAAAAATTACATTTCAAGTTAGCTTCACAAAATTAGGAGTTTTACTTGAACTAGATTTTATCCAAGATAAAATGTGGATAAGATGGAAAAAGAGAAATAAAGGTCTAGTTCAAGTTCTCCTGTTTTAAAGTTGATCTGTGGTGCTGTGAGGATCTCAGATCGAGTCCAACAGGTTCTGACCACAGAGACCCAGAGAGCAGACCCCCCCCCGCCTCTGAGACTGACCACATGAATAATAGATGACACAACAACTGTCCAGTCTGAATACAGAATCACAATCTGTTGTTTTTCTCAAGTGAGGAAACTGGAGGCCAGAAGATGTGAGGAACTCTGTTCAGCAGATAAACAGTCGATGAAAGTGTTTGAAAAAAACTGGAAAAATGTCAGTAAAGACCTCAGAGAACCTGAGAGATTCATCATCCTGCAGGTTTTATTGGAGCTCCATTGACCTCCCTCAGGAGGAAGAGCGCTGCTCCTCCTCCTCCTCATGCCTGATGTGCAGCAGGTCGCTCCAATTATCCACTTCCTAATTATCTAAAGTGATCCGATGAAGTGGATGTGATCACCTGCAGTGTTGCGGGCGGTTCTGACCCACATGAGCCGTCTGTAGATTTTCATTATCACATTAAAGATGGCGACTCTGCTAACCTGCAGCTGAACAGGAGCTGCTCTGATGATTAAACTCTTCAACACGGAGAGGAAGAGGAGAACCGATCGGGCTCCACCGGTGTGACTTCAGCCTGAGCCGGTGGGTCCCTCAGAGGGCTGAAGGGCCTCTGAGTGCTAACAGGATTACAGAGTTCACCTCTGGCTCTGATCCACCAGAACCAACCGGAGCTCCTCTGTTTCTGGCTCTGATCCAGAACCTGCTGCTCCGCCGGGGCCGGCTCAGGAAACAACAGCTGGAGGGTAATTTGTTCTGTTAGCAGAGGGTAATTACTGAGCTAATGTTTACCTGGAGGAGACGACGGGGCCCTCAGGGGCCACACATCGACCTGAGACCACAGAGAGAAGCTGGAGCTCCAGACTCACCTGAAGAGGAAATAGAATCTGAATCCTTCAGGAAAGCAAAGTGACAGAAACGACCCAGTCGGTCAGAGCTTTGCTGACATTAATGAGGACGTTGTGTTATCGAGGCACAAAGTTTGATTTTACAGTAACTATGTTACCTTCAGAGGTTATAAAAATTATATTTATATGTTAAAGATAACTTAAGAGAAACCTGATCCCTCTTGCTTTCTTCAAATATAACGAAACTGGTGTCTAATGTTTGTGCATCAAAAAGTTTCATGTGAGCTGCTACCATTTTCAAGATGATAATAAATGTTTCCAGAGGTCATCGAAGGTCAATCAGTCTGTCCCACATTTACAAAATAAAAAAAGTGTCAATCAACTGTGCAGCAAACATTTTAGCTGCACAAACAGCTGATAATTAATTTATATCAAGTTTGTGTGATTTTATTAATGATGCAGCACAAACTAACATGCAGCACATTCGATTTGATTGACACCATGTTATGTTTGATTTTATAAATGTAGACTGGCTGGTTGACCTTGATGACCTCTGGAATAATTTATTAATATATTTAAAATGATAGTGGCACAAACAAAACTTTTTGATGCACAAATATTAGACGCCAATTTAGTTTAATTTGAAGAAGGATGTGAGGGTCAGTTTCACTAAGCTCAATGAACTGAACTTCTGGTTGATCTCTGAGGAGAGAGCATCAACCTGAGGGATCACCTTTGACCTCTCTAAAGTAAAGACTTCCATCTGACTCTGCGTCATCCTGTGAGTTTCCAGATGTGATCGGCCTCCTCCTGCTGCATGCTGCTGATCAGACCTGCTGCGATCCGACACCAGGAGCCGACTGAAGCGTCAGCATCCAGACGTCACGCCTCCAGCAGCTGCTCACCGTTCCAACACTCCGACAACACGGCAGCGGCACACAGCAGGATTATTCCAAGGTTTAATCCTGATTTTATCTCCTGGATTTAATCCGATCCTGCAGGTCGGATTATTTCATCTCTCCGTCTGTCTGTGTGTAAACTGTTGGTGTTCTCCTTCGGTTCGTCTTTTTGTTTCCCATTCGAAGTTTATTGTTGATTCAGCAGCCTGAGGACAGACACAGAGCTGATCTGAGATCAGTTCAGACCAAACCTGAGGAACCACAGACTGACTGAGGACTGAAACAGGATCAGATCCGACTCCATCCAGGCAGTTTGGACTCAAATATGCTTATGAAACTTCAGTGTCTCGTTTCAGTTGATGGTTCTGATCCAAAGTAGAAAAAGTAGAAACTGATTAATTCAAAATCAAATCAATAAACGTTTCCAACAAGATTTTTAATGTAAAGCTTATTTAGTCCGTCATTATTTGCTTCACCGGCTGAAAGAGGAACGTTAATCCGATCAAATTAATGTGATCAGTATCTTTAACATACTGATGAACACATCATCTCTACAGATGATGTGTTCTGGACTGGACTGTCAGAACGTCTGGACAGTCCAGTCCTCGTCCAGAAGATGCTCCTTGCAGCCATTTTTTCTTCTGATCTCGTTCTTTCAGTCACTCAGCTCCTCCTGACTGAAGGTGAAGGCAGCAGCATGAACTGATGCTAACTTCACTGTGACACATCTGAGGTGGAAGAATAAAAGACTCAGAGCTGAAGCTCAGATGTGTCCACTGAAGGTCTGATGTCTGAGTTAAAAGGTGTTAAAGTTCCACCTTATGATTAAAAACAACAAAAATCCTGGAAAAATGAAAACAAAAATGAAACCCAGAAATATTTCATTTGTTTTAATTGGACCTTGTTACCAGTGTCAGTTTTCTCCACAGCTCTGAGCTTTTCTCTTTGAATGTTTCACATCAGAGTGTTGACCCTCTGTTAGACCTGAGTTTCCCCTCAGGTGTCTCCCCTGATCTCCACCTGCTGCTGGATCTGATGTTTTCATCACCACGGTAACGTAAACCCAGATCTCGGTCTTGCAGGTTTCTCTCACTGAGCTTGTCCTGACTCCCCCATCAGCAGGTGTCTCTCTCTGATTCCTGCCTCCCTGACCACCAGGTGATGCTAAGCCCAGAGCTGTGTCTTCCAGGTTTCTGTCCTCTGATCTGAGGTCAGCTCCTCCTGTGGAACATCAAACATGGCCTCCTCTTGTTTGTGCAGCAGAGGGGAGGGTGGTTTGGTGCATAGGGGGTAGAAATAACAGCGAGAAGAGCACCTCTTCATATAAATACCCCCCCATGCTCCCCTTAGTGCAGGGCTGATAAGAGAGGGAGGAAGGGGAGAGAATCCTCCTCCTGCAGGAATTCAAAGCAGCCTGGATTTAATTTGCATTCGGGGAATGATAGCGAAAAGCAAGGCAGCAGTTGGAGCGCCGTGCCCGGCAGCGCTGCCAGACAGGACAGTCTGGGGGCCACCTGGCCCTCCTTTAATCCGGCACTATTTCATTCGGAGCGTCAGGATCGTCCTCTGCCTTTGATGTGCGTTTGTCCCGTGGACACAACATTAAAGACTCTCCTTCAAGCCGGGGCAAATTCAAATACCGTTACCTTCTTCTAAGGATTTCAAATGTGCTTAAATATGCCCTTTAATGGTGTATTTTCCTCCATCCGTCAGCTCAATAAATTAGTTCCCCCTGTGAGGGGAGGCCGCGGCGCTGCGCGCCTCTGATTGGCTGGGAGAGGAGCCGGATTCATTTATCTGTTGTTTCTTACTTTAATGTGACGAAGGAGAGCTGGGAGAACTGAAGCAGAACCTGAGTTCAGGTCTTCATCAAAAGACGTCACGCAGAGGGCAGCTAAAGCCTTTAAATAGGCCATTTGAGATGAAATCAGAACCAGAACAGCAGAACTGAACTTGTGTTTTCTCTGCCTGGCGATGATCTGAAGTCTGTCTGTCAGAACTTTGAAGATGAAGGCAACTTTAAAGACTTTACTCTGAAGATAAAAAGATCAGTGCCCATCAGCATCCCAACAAACAGAACCAGATGAATGGTGTTTACAGCTTTCATTCAGGGAAACACGAACAAACTCACTTTATGTTAGATTCAAACCCTTAGACTGCAGGTCATAAATAATCCATTTTACTATTTTACTATTTAGTTTGCCAAGACTGTCCACAAACAAACAATATGCAAAACAAAAAATGTATGAAAGGAAAAGCGTGAGGACATCAGATAAAAACCTGTAAAAGTTTAACTGCACTACAAACGTTATTCCAAAGACGGCATCGGTCAAACCAAACTAGTGAGAATATTCAATCAGATTGTAGCTGCAGTCCAACACGCTCTTCTACACTTGGCTCAGACACAGAGAAAAAAATAAGTCTCAAATTAAGGCAATTATCAACAAGAAACATTGAGGACAATAATTCTGAGAGAGCACTTATTACTCAATTAATTAGATCTATTTAATTAACTAATACGTGGTATTAACTCTGTTTCCCTTTCTTCACACCCTCCTGTTGGCTCTCTGTCTTCTGAATTATCTGCATTCATTGAGTTTTACAGAACTACTCAATGTGCTGAGCCTGGATCTGCATTTCAGACAGTTATGACAATCTGAAGCTTTTATTTTCTCTGTATTTATTCACCCAGACAACAGAAACATGTAAATACTCAGACTTTATGGTGCCAAAGTTATGACTGATCAGAAGATCTGAAACTCTTGGTTTGCAATAGAGGAAGTATCAGAAGATGTCATCGTGTGTTTATAAAATACTGTGTGCAATAATGAAGCTGCTGATGAAGCTGGTGAATACTTCAATTTTCCAGGGTAAAAATAATCCACTTACATAAAAATTACTTCACTGTCAGCTTCTGAATGTGTTTCTGTTTTGAGGCCCGGCTGATTTCTTGCTTACTTTGATAAACAGGGATTCATATTGTTTAACTTAATCACATGAAATCCAGAAGTTGGAAAGTAACAGATTAAAATATATGCAGCTTTAGTTTAGCTGCAGCAGATTGTGAGCTATCTGACTTTCTCCTGATTTCTTTGTCCTGCCACCAGCAGCAGTTAGAAAAAGTAACTGAGTGCAACTTGAAATGCACTAAAGCACAAGTAAAGACTTCTTTAGAAATTGTACATCACTCTGACTCACTGAAAAAGGGAACTGCTTCATTCACTGTAACCTGCATTACCCTCACAGACCACAAGGCTTCTGCAGTCAATAGTTTATCCAAACTATTGAGTGCCTCCATTTCCTACAGCATTGAAAATTTTCCAAAAATATCTCAGGCATAATTACATTTGTGTATGAAATATAGAAGCAACGTTAATGATCATATTCAGATCACCTAAAACATCTAAAAATAGGTTGAAAACTAGAAACAATTTGATCTGTTCTAAAACTTTAAAATAATCCTGAGTTAAATTATATTTGTTCCTCTGTTCTCCATCTTATCTGTTTGTTTCTTCAGGTCATCCTTAATGTTTTTATAAGACAAAGATCCAGATGTGATTTTATTATCAAAAATCAAGACTTGATTTTCTTTTATGTTTTGATTCAAATTTGCTGTGAGAAACTGTTTACATAAATCATCACACGCTATAGAATAAAATGCTTATAAAAATTATTATTTTTTTAATTGTAGCTGCATGAGGGTCTCCTGTTGGTCCACTAAGTGAATAACAAACACTTGGAAGAACTGATTCTCTTCTTCTTACAGGAGGGAAACTCAGTTCAATAACAGAAACATTCAGTTTAACACGGAGGAACAGAAACACGTCAGGAGGAGAGAAGGAGGAGAAAACCCATAGAAAAACACCTGAGCTATACTCTTCACTGAAATAGCCTCTACATATCTTCCTCTTTTTTAAGTGGTTTTTTTTTGTGTCTCTGTGGGAAAACCCTTGACCTTTAACAATAAGAAGGAACTGTGGTCTAACTATATACAGCAGCGCGTCTAAAAGAGTTTACACAGCAGCTGCTATGTGGTTATTGGGTTTGTTGAGCAGCAACAACCACATAATTATTGGTTTTGGTCGGGATGGAAACAAGTTATTCTCTCCAGATGCATTAAATGTTTTTTTAAACATGTTTTTGTTATAGTAAAGTATAGATTATAACATAAAACTTATATAACTTTACTGTTAAATTTTAAAAATGGCCTCTCCTTTGCACTTTTTCCAAAGCAGACCCTTCCACCTCTGTTGGACACATTTTCAACTCCACTTTATTTTTAAACATTTACGTCATTTTTGTTGGAATGATCTGACTATATCCCTATATAAATGTGTATGAATTTAATCTGCATGTCCACTAAAGTAAAAATTGATTTGATGTTAAATTACTAAAACCCCCAGTGTGTTTTTTCTGAGAAAGCAGAAAATTTGAACTTTAATATGAAAATGAACGCCCTTCAGGTGGAGCATCTGCATGCAGGGCTGTGGATGAATCCCAGCTGGAACATCCCACCTTGTAGGTCCGGGTCTGACCCAGAACCAGGAGTTTAACGTCTGTGATGTTCACTTCACAATCATCTCTAAATCCTCTTAAATCTTAAAGAAAGCAGCAGCTTCCTGCAGCAGGATGATTAAACTTTTCTGACCAGAACACGGCGATGAAGGCGAGCCTCCTCTTAATCGTCCCGACAACAGGAAACACTTCCAGCTTCAGGAGGTTTTAAAGATTAGGAAGCTCCGCTGCTTCGTTCAGCCGCCAATGAAAAGCGAAGATAAGCTCCTGCAGTCAAAGGAGGGGATCTCAGCCGGGACAAAGGTGAAGACAGAAAACATGCAAACAACAAATCAGGAAAAGAGCATTTCAGAGGCGTCGCAGAGACTCTGAGAACATCACCACTGTTAAATCACAATCAGGGATGCAGAGGTCAGGATCTGCTCTCTGCAGGCCAACAGAACCAGAACCAGAACCAGAACCAGAACTACCACTCTGCAACATCTCTGACAAATTCATAGAAAAGTAATAAAATGCTGCTATCCTAAATGATAAAAGTCTCTTTGGTTTTAAAATGTTTATTTTATTCATGATCTCTACAGAAAAACAAGAAGAAAAATCAGAGAGGTGGCCAAAAGTGAGTGTTGTTTTCCTAAAATAATTAACTTTAAGTATATAAATGATGAAACACATTTTAGTTTACTGATATTTACTGCAGCTGACTTTGAAATATTATCTACTTTGTATATTTATTTTTACTAATTTATTAATCAGAACACATCAAACCAGAACTCAGTTTTTTATATATTTTATATAAACATCTTAAACAGAAAAATATTATTTTAAAAACATTTTTTCTTGCTGAAAAACTGAAGACGTCAAACAAAATACATGATAGGAATTAAAGGGCAATTTCTATTTCTATTTCTATTTTTATTTGTGATGGGGAGACATTTAAGATATAGAAATATATTATGTGAGCAATGATTTTATGTTTCTAACAAAATATCAAAAGTGATACCAAAAATAAATAATGTATTTTTTTATATTTGTGAGAGGATTTATTGGTAGTTTTTACGTTCACATTCAATAGATTAAAATATGCCGTCTAGTGAGGCTTGTTTGAGTGACCAGAGATGTTTGCAGATGTTTTCTGAGCAGCTTCCTCTGTTGGACCGAAGAAGCCGTCATTCAGAGGCGTCGCTCACTTACAGAATGAAACAGAAAGAGATTCTTTAATATGGCAGCAGCTGAGGGTCTTTTTCCCCCCACTAAAGTCCTGAATAATTAAAGAGCAGAGCTGCTGCCGACACTTCGCTTTAAACGGCTGCTGAATTAAACATGAACTACGGTTCTTACAGTGACAATGGGGAGCTGCAGCGCTGCTGCTCTGACTGATTTACAGGAACAAACACTTGTGAAAGTGCAGGAAAACAGTTTCATCAGATCTGGCCTTAGTGGAGGAATGTTCACACACAATGGATCATTATCTGACGGCGGCACACGGTAAACAATTCAGAAAACCAGAAGGTTTCATCTGTTTTTGTTGTAACGATTATTTTAGTAACTGTTTATTCTGGTTATCGATTAATTGGATAAAAAATGTACACATTCAGCAGATTTTTCATTTAAGCACTTCTGATTTTTTATATAATGTTAGAAATACATTTAAAGATTTAAATAAACAAATTATTCAATCCCTTTTTGAATAAAAAACATGTTTTATTGCCTACATTGAAATAACACCATTCCTTTAATGAATGCTGGAAAGTTTGTAACAAAATGCATTTTCAGCCAATGAAATTCTTCCAACATGGGTAGAAAATATTGACAGGCAAAGGTTTTCTTTAATCATAAATGCAAAATATAAATAGTTTTCAATCGATCAATCAATCAAGTTTAGTTGCATAGAACATTTCAGCAACAAGGCAGTTCAAAGTGCTTTACATCATAAAGTTTTAGTACAGTTTTTGCTTAATTATTGTTTTTAGTATGTTGTACAACCAGCAAATGGCCTTTGTTGAGTCTCTATGATTATTTTAATAATTGATTCATCAGAATGAATCATATTAATCCTTCCAGTCCTACACAGAACCACTGAAATCTGCTGAAAAACACTGACTCACTGTGTAGAACAGGATCAGGTTTGTGTTCCTGTGGTTTAACCTGAATCCAGCTGCGATCATGGAGATAATAACCTGATTTTATGAAAAACAAACATGTTTCCTGAAGTAAACCCAGAGATGGAGAGTTGGCTCGTAATCTGGGCGTTAATCCACCACCGTCCTGCTCTCTCTGTTTGTCTCAAGAACCAAATTAAAGTCACTTCAGCCCGTAAGCAGCTTTGAAGAGTGAAGCTCAAAATACCTTTCCTCTGCCGCCGAGCCAAGATCAGACCGCTAAAACCCGCAGATTAACTCCGGCTCATCTGGACGACACGAAAGGTGCCCACATGTTGATGAGGCTCAGATCCCGGCGGCCCAGAGGTCAGCATCAGCAGCATCAGCAGCATCAGCAGCATCATTAAGAGCAGCAGCAGCAGCTGGTCGGGGGACAAACAGATCCTGATCACCTCCACCCAGCAGCTCAGAACAAACCGGACTGGATCAGAACTCTGACTCAACAAACTCTGGACATCCTGGAAATGCTTTGATTGTTGTTCTAGGTTAGTCATGATACTTAAACACAGAAATCTGTTAATAGATTTTAAATGCCTGAATGGAGATCTCATTTCACTTTTCCTTTACGCTTTAGCTGCACATCATCTTTTCTCATTTCTGTCTTCTATGTTTTTTTCTTTATGGTTCAGTTTTAGTCCAGATTCAAGAAGGAAACACCAAATCTCAACAGAACCTCCACACAAAACATCTTAAGCTCATCTGCATGTCTTAGACTCAGATCAGTTCTGACCACTGGATCAGTTTGTACCAGAAATGGTTTTTCTGCAGCCTGTTTTCTTCCAGCACTGATAAATATGTTTTACACTGATGTCTGAGGTTAAGGAGAATCTTCTGTCTTCAGTGACAAAACTAAAGCATCTTTTCTTCATTAGATGTTTTAATCCCTACATCTGGTCTCACAGTTCCGATGTTTCAATTCAATAAGAAACACAATTAAAATCAGACATGAATAAGTTTGTTCACTCAATGAGTCATTAAAAAAATCATCGTCCAACTACTTCCTGTCGTCTCCTTCATGTTTCTGCCAGTAGTAACATCCGGTTGTTGATCATGTGACTGGTGTGATGCTACAAAAATGTTTCCATTGCATTTTAGGAAAATACACTGATTTTGATGGAGTCAAAAAGAACACCTCATCCAAGCGCAAAAACGTTTATTCAAAATTCTGCCTTTTTTTTCTTCCAAAATTGGCATTAATCAAACTTATTTTTATTAGTTCCAGTTTGCACATTTCTATCGTCAATGGAAACGCAGCTCCCAATTCCAGGTTGTTTACTGTGGTTCTCATTAATGCCTGACCTCTGCTGTGGTTTCATCATCTGGTTGCTGTTTCTTGGTTGTTGTTTTCTGTTTTCTGCAGATTGTTTGTCGCAGCAGTGAGATCCAAACAGCAGTTAATGAAGGGAGCCTCAGCGGCGCCGTGGACACCAGATCCCGTCTTTGTTTCCTCTGCAGAGGCTTCGGGCTGGACGCTTCAAACCAGCATGAAAAATTCAGCAGCTCCACTCAAACTTCTGCTTCATTTTTATTATTTCTGCATCGTTAAAGGAGTTTTTATGATCCTTTTGAGAAGAACCAGAGCCTCAGGCAGGTCTTTTTGTTTTTAAAGCCAGAGTTGAATTTGGTTTAAAGTTGAGTCTGAGACAACAACCCCAGCAGATCACACAAGCAGAGAGGAACAAGCCTCAGAGGAATCAATATATGTCTAAACTAGCAAAGATTTCAGCTTCAAATGATCAGAATGAACTCTAAGTTTAAATAAGATGAAGGTTTAAATCTGAATCATCTGGACCCGTCTGCAGCTGATGGAGTTTCCAGAACAACACGGATCCATCCTCTGTTATCCCGTCTTTATTTCCACTGGAATATTTTCCCATCAGCTCATCATCAACCTGAGAGTCTGATCCGAGGTCAGCGGCGGCTCCTGTTTCTGTCTCTGTTTGTGTTGATGCCCACAGCTAGGAGGGGCCCGGGGCCCCCGAGGCCCTCAGGTGTCGATATCTGAGCGACAGGAAGTCGCTGTGTTCCAGGGCGAGGTAGAGGAGGAGGATGAAGGACAGCAGCTGCATAAATACTGCCATCCTCCCTCCTTCCCATCAGCCACCTCTGCTCCGGTGACGCTGACACCTGATCAGGTCTGATGTCACCGCGAGCAACGGAGAGCCTGAAACAGAGACGGGTCGGAGCCGGTCCAACGGGACGCACCTCAAAGGGTTCAGGGGCGAGCGAAACGGAGAAGCAGCTACAAAAACAGAGAAACGACAGAGAACACAGCAAACAGGATCCAACGTTTCCATGTGTCCCTGTTGGTCTCTAGGTGTTTCACTGGGATTATTCCACACAGCTGAGACGTGTGAAATCAGTAAACATAATCTCTGCATAAATCCAGCTGTTCTCTGAAGGTTTGTTAGAAAACATTAATGAACAAACAGCATCACGAAGGCAGAGGAACAGCAGACGAGATGGAGAAAGTTGTGGAGAAGTTTAAAGCAAAGTCAGAAGAGAAAATAAAATGCTGATCCATCATCTGAAAATGGAAAATATGTTACACAACTAACTGTACAGACATATGACAGTCCATCAAAACTGACGGACTAGACAAGGAGATGATTACTGTATTTTTCAGACTATAAGCCAGACTTTTTCAATAGCATGACTAGTCCTGCGACTCATAGTCAGGTGTGACTTCTATGTGTTTTTCTTCCTCTTCATGATCTTCAAGGATAAAAGATTATCATCTGCAGGTGTGAAAAAAGCTAATCTACACATGGATGCTTGAAGTACGTCCAGCAGGGAGAGGTCAAAGGTGCCGTTACATCTCTATGCTGTGGTAGTTGTCATGGAGATAAATATAAAAGACTTTACAGAAATATCTTCTTGGTGTTACCGCTTCATGCAATGCTTCTCTGACAAATGGATACTGGTCTGTCAGAGACTGTCAGCAGATTTCCAAGCCAAAGGCAACAGTTTCTGTAAGATCATTGAAAAGAAAGTAACTAAACACAATGTGTGACTGGAAGCTTGTCAAAGTAGATCAGAAGATGGAATTTATCCTGTCAGAAATAAAACTGAGTCAGAAATAAAACTGAGATTGAAGTTGAGTTATTACTCAAAGAAGAAAGGTTCAGATGGGTAAAGCTGGTCAGCAGGTTGGATACTTTTGTGATGCACAATAAACACGGACAGAAAAAACACAGAGTGACGGAGAGAAGCAGCTTCAGAAACACTGAAGTTTACAGAACCTTTTGCAGATGCCACTGAGATCTTTACTATTCTGACAATCAGAGATGTTGCAAAGGCGACAGAGCAGAAGAACAGAGACATTGGGTTTCTAAGGGGCCCCTAAGGGCCCCAACAACACTCATTAACACCCAGATGAACATGTTTTTCTTTAATTACAAAGTGTTAAATTTCTGCAGGCAAGTTGGGCCTCATCAGATAAACGATGAAACAATCTGAACAAAGTTTCTTCCTCAATATTTATCCCAACTCTCGTTGTCCAGGGCATAAAAACACATCAGGATGTTTTAATTTCATAATTAAGTGATTATGAAGTCTGTCAGCTTCATGTGAAACCGCCACAGAAACATTTCTGTGAGTTAAAAACAGACTCAATGTTCCTTCTGTCTGTAGGTCCTCAGAACACATTTACTCCAGGAAATAGACACGTCCTGCACTCTTATTATAGCTTATTAGTTTTTAACCTTCCTACAAATCCTTGATTTATCCAGGTAAGGCAAAGGATAAATAAGCAGTGTTAGATCTTTTATTTAAAAACCATTTACTCTCTAACAGTGTTTAGATTTAAATGTATTTAATAAACAATGTTAGCTGGATTTAGAGCAGAGTTCTGCAGACTGTAAAATCTTTGACCTCTCACCAGAAGTCCCAGAAACACTCTTGTTGTTTCCGACTTTAATCACAATTTGATCTCCTGCAGCTTCCTGACAGATTAATCATCTCCTTGCAGCTTCAACACAAATTAACCACCCAGCTCTCGTGCTAATTTTAACCGTAATCCTGCCGTTGATGGACGCGGCCGTCGGACCTCTGAACAACTTGGAACATCTCGGAGGGTCCGTGCTGTTTGGATTATTTTGGATTAAGATGCAATTCCCTTTTTAATCTCCCTACTTGAAGATTGAGCAGTGACACTCGGAAATCCTCGTCCGGATGCTCAAACTTTCTGATCATCGCTTTCACTCACCCCAAACCTTCTGTCAGAAGATTATCTGCTGTCGAGGATCTGAAGAGCTGCTCTGAACATGAGCGTCTGCTGCTGCTGGTCTTTATCCTGCAGATCCAGGAGCTCCTCAGGGATTCACCTCTGGCTATTTTATTTTATCATAGTCCGGAAAAAAATAATGCAATTACCCATGTAAGAGCAGGTGGATGTAAAGAGTGAATGTTTAAGTAAATCTGTATTTTAGATGTTTACATTTTCATGATGTCAGCTGCAGCATTAAGAGATTCGGTGTGAATCTGTGAGTGTTGGAGACAGATTTCATTACAGGCTTTAATCATCTTCTTCTGTTCAGGTCTAAATGACAGAGCAAGTTCATCAGATTCTGGATACACAGCCTTAAATTATAAATAAATATTAACCACAACAACACTTTTGTTTTTAACATGTCTGCTTCGTTGCTGATGTTTTGTTGGGATTCTAATTAAATGCACAAAAAAACCACATCCAAAGTTTAACAATGGTTACCTTTACATCTTTTTATGTTACATGAAAATTTCTTTCAGAGAGTAATTATTTTATGTAAATTGACAAATAAAGTAAATTCACTGTACTGAGCTGCCATCTTGGCCACAACTAACTTGTATGTTAGATTGTTTGATCTGTCTTTGTTAAATAAAGTACAAATGAAGACAAAAAAATTATAATTCAGCGTTTTTTAATGTAAATTATTCAAATGAACTCAAACCAGACGTTAAAATTTGAAGCATTTAGACATAGTGTCCCATAAAATTGACCACATTTTTAGCTGAGAGCAAAAAGTTTCAACTCAAATGAATCAAATGTTTCATACAGAAAAAAAAAACCCTTCAGATTCCCGAGAACTCCTTTGTTTTCTGCTGTATATATATATATATATATATATATATATTTTTTTTTTTTTTTTACAGATTCCTTAGATTAATTTTCCAGTGTGCGCTCAGATATGATGTAACTGACAGTAATCTTCATCCGGCTCTCCGTTCTCTCAGGATGAAGCCGTCTGCAGCAGCAGATCTGATTTACTTTTACAAACAAACTAATCAACGTAAAAGGTCCAGTTAGACGTTAACGGCCTGTTAAACGGGGAGCAGCGAATGTTCTGATCAGGAAAAGGAGCGAAGGTTACAGAAAGGACTGCAGACGTCCTGTAAAGAGGACGAGTTCAGCTGAATGAGATTTATGTCCCCTGGTTCTGGTACTGAACAGAACCACAAACAAGAAAACATTGAATTAAAGGAACGTTTCACTGCTGGTCACAATCAGAATCTGTGTCAGATCTGTTTAGTCTGAAATCTAAAACTGAATAGGTTTAGACGTACTCAGTAACTAATGATTGTTTTAGTTATCAAGTAATCTATCAATTATTAGATTATTCAACTTTTAAATGAAGAAAAAATTGGTAAATTATGCAGGTTTGTCATTTAAGCTTTTTTTTATACAAAATTAGAAAGAGATTAAATATATAAATTTGAAAAGATGCAAATAAATAATTTAAGTCCTTTTTAAAACAATAAAATAAACATTTTATTGACTAAAATGCAACAACTTAGCATTCATGTAGTTTATGTTTGATTATTTGTAGCAAATCTGCAGCTGAAAAGATTTTCCTAAAATACTTCTAAGCCCAGCCTGTTATGTTTGACTTAGCATCAATGCAGTCTAATGCTGATCTGTTGATTTCTTTTATTAAACAATTAATAATTGGATAACAATAGAAAATGTTTACAGAATATGAATCAGGTGAAGTTAAAACTGCTACTTGAGTAGTTTGGGTAGAACAGATTTACAAACATTTTTTTTTTAATCTTAAATGTAAAATTTATATATTTTTGTACAATGTTGTCCTTTGAATATGTTGTTCTTCCAGAAATTGTCCCTTTTCTCAGTCTGTACTCCAGTTAGTCATTATTCCATTACTAAATTTGTTGATGATAATTTCAATAATCAGTTCATCACGATTAATTTGGTTAATCACTTCAGCCCAAATACATCTATATACATTTTCAATTTTATTTATGATTTTAGAAATGTATTAATTTATCTGGTTTTACATTTATGTCTTATTTGAAGAAGATCACTATGTAAGTCTTTCTATAACCTGCACAATGTTGTCTAGGGGAGTACGGGCCAACATGACCCCGGTTAACCCCACTTGGGCCCAGTGTTCTTACACCGGCACTGTCAGGGGGAGGAGGGTTTTTTGGGCTCATTATACAGTCATTATACAGACACCAACTCATGTGACTCCTGTTGGGTTTCTGAATGGACCCAAATCTACATCTGATAGATCTTGGGTTCATGGAGCCGGTTCTGATGGATCCGATACAAGAAAACCCTCCAGGAGTGACCCAGTTCGGGTCGCCCTGCAGCATCAGTTTCTTAATGCATTCTGACGTCTGCAGCCACTCGTCAGGAGAGGCGACACTGATCCAGATCTCATCAACCGGGCCTGAGGCTACTGAGCATGCTCAGTGCTGCTCCTCACAACACCCCCCCGAGGGCTCATTTATTAAACAACTGAGAGTGTCCACTGTTAACACACACACTAACACACACTCCTCTGCATGGAGTCAGTCTGATGTACTGAAATAAAATGTAAAAATCTCATATTTTATTTCTTTGATTGCTGAGATAAAAGTTCTGGTTCTGGTTCCAAACATCTTGGTGCCCCATCTGCTCCACCAGACTCTGATCCTCATAGGTTCTGATGCTGTCAAACCGGATCGTCTTCAGCTCCATAATGAGCTGCGGGAAAATTCATCACGTGCTCGCCTCTCGCGCGCAGCGCTGACGACACAAAGCGGGACAACATGTTTACTGTCACTGGCTGTTAACTGTTAATGGACCGAGTCAGAACCAGGACATGTCCTTTGGTGGTTCTGACCCGGTTCAAAACAACAGGTTGGCTCATGAAACCATGACAACGGGCCATCAGATGATGGATGTTGGGTGGATGATGTCAGGGGCGCAACTACATACTTTCTGAGGCGTATGGGAACCAACGACATAAACTTGTACAATTCATCTTTAATTAAAGTATCAATAATAATAAATGTACATATTTGTGAATAAATTGCTGGCCACAGGGGAATTAAGAAGAATGAAACAGAAAACAGAGCAATATTTCATCATTTAACATATAAGTGGGTCAAAGAGCCACTTGATCTGTGTCTAGAACAGCCTATGGGCTGCAGGTCTGAGGCTTTTTGTTAGCAAGTTTTCTATCATTCTGATAGCTTGATAGGAAACCAACTCACTCCATCTCCATATTCATCTTGTGTAAAATACAAACAACAGTAGCATAAAGATAAAATGATAATGATGAAATTAGATAAATAGACAGACAGACAGACAGATATAGATATCTTACCCAGAAAGATAAACACATTTCAAAATGTTTCCCAAATCGTATAGGTTTAGACGACTTTGTTAGATATAGAAGTCTTTTTGCTCCAAACTGTTTACATTTCTTTCTATAAATCGCAATTTAATTAATAAATAAATGTGGCTTCCTGATTTTTTGTTTCGAATTAGAAATAAAAATCTTGCAATGGATGAAGATGTGTACTGATGTTGATGAACGTGGGGGAAGCCGGAGCATCCGGAGTGAACCCACACCTATTAACAACAGTAGCTCGGGTCCTCTACCAGAGGCCTGGGAGCTTGAGGGTTCTGCGCAGTATCTTGGCTGTGCCTAGAACTGCACATTTCTGGACTGAGATGTCTGATGTTGTTCCTGGGATCTGTTTGAGCCACTGCTCCAGTTTGGGGGTGACTGCCCCGAGGGCCCCTATGACCA